>NC_135236.1:5489618-5789618 GCF_051348905.1 Ranitomeya variabilis | reverse complement strand
TTTGACAAGCATCCAGGGTCACGGAGCGGCGTTGGAAGAAAACACGCCTGCCAGACTACTTCACTGCATTCAAACAAGATACACTTTCTTTCAAATTAGCCCTCACGTCTGCTAAACAGAACTATTTCACAAACCTTGTATGTACAGCACATTTAACTCTCTCCTCCGCCCACCACTGCCACCTCCAACTCCCCTCATGTCTGCAGAGGACTTTTGCCACCTACTTCAAAAATAAGATCAACCAAACAAGTCAAACCTTTACTGTTCCACTCAAGTAAATAAGGCAGCACACTGCAGCACTGAAACATGCAAACATGAAAACTGAACTGCATTACTGCACTAGAAATATGAAAAATTAGTCTATGGATGTGATGGTCAGTTTTTTTAAATGTATTCTTTAGCCTTCTGACTGATTACTCCGCCTCTTAGCCACAGGTGTTTTAATCGCAATAGGTCCGTTACCCCTCCACAGCGAGAGAGAATGTTAGTCTAAGAAGAGGTTTCACAGGTTCCCATTCAGATGGAGACGTTTATTCTCAGCGAGGAAAGGAAAGCGTAGGACCTGGTATACGAGATATGCCCTAAAGTGGCTACCAGGTACACATAAAATTGGCCATTTTTATGCGCTAAACGCTCTCATTTTTCATATTTCTAGTGCAGTAATGCAGTTCAGTTTTCATGTTTGCATGTTTCAGCGCTGCAGTGTGCTGCCTTATTTACTTGACTGTATGAGTTGGTGACTCTAGGTTCAGCACCTGTTCACACTTAGTCTATGTTTGGATGTGACGGTCAGTTTTTTGAAATGTAATCTTTACTGTTCCACCACCTCAACCACTCCATATACCAGACCTCTGTCCTTCCCTAATAACCTCCCTCTCCAACATCACTGAAGGAGAGCTTACTCCCCTCCTTTTCAAATCACCTCACCACCTGTACACTTGATCCCATCCCTTCCAACCTGCTCCCCGACCTCACTAACACGCTCATTCCAGCCCTAACCCATCTCTTCAACCTATTGCTATCTTCTGGTACCTTCCCCTCGGCCTTCAAACATGCCACCATCACACCCATCCTCAAAAAACTAACCTTGACCCAACTGCTATCTCCCCATATCACTGCTCCCATTTGCTTCCAAACTCCTTGAGCAGCATGTCCATGCTCAACTTTCCTCCCACCTCTCATCTAACTCTCTACTTGACAACCTCCAATCTGGCTTCCGCCCCCCAACACTCCACCGAAACTGCCCTGACCAAAATTACTAATGACTTACAGCCAAAGCTAACAGACAGTTCTCCATCCTCCTCCTTCTCAACCTGTCCTCTGCCTTCGACACAGTCGACCACTGCCTACTGCTACAAATTCTTTCTACCCTTGGCATCAAAGACCTTGCCCTGTCCTGGAATGCCTCCCAACATTTAGCATTTCCCACTCCCATACTACCTCCTCATCCCGCCTTCTCTCTGTTGGAGTCCCTTAAGGCTCTGCCCTTGGGCCCCTACTTTTTCCATCTATACCCTTGGCCTAGGAGAACTCATAAAGTCCCATGTCTTCCAGTACTACTTGTATGCAGACGACACTCAGATCCACCTCTCTGACCCCGATGTCCAGAATCCCGGAGTGTCTATCAGCCATATCCTCCTTCTTCACCTCTTGCTTCCTAAAACTCAATGTAGACAAAACTGAACTCGTCATCTTTCCTCCATCTCACGTACCTCCCCTACCCAACCTATATATTATGGTAAACGTCATCACGCTCTCTACCTCACCTGAAATCCGCTGCCTCGGAGTAACTGTCGATTCTGCCCTGTACTTCAAACCGCATGTCCACCTCCTGTGGCCTCCAACTCAAAAATATTTCCAGAATCCATCCCATCCTCGGCCCTCAATCTATTAAAACTCTTGTGCATGCCCTCATTATCTCTCACCTTGACTACTGCAACACCCTCCTCTGTGGCCTCCCCGCTACCTCTCTCACACCCCTCCAGTCTGTCCTCAACTTTGCTGCCCGACTAATCCACCTCTCTCCTTGCTACTCCCCTGTTTCTCCCCTCTGCAAATCTCTCCGCTGGCTCCCAATTCCCCAACGAATCCAGTTCAATCTACTAAGGCTACTTTCACACTAGCGTCGGCCCGACGTACCGACGCATACTGTGAAGAAAATGCCCGACGTTGGCAGCGAAAGCAGTCTTAAGACGCTTCCGCTGCTTCAAGGTCCGGGGAGGAGGGGGCGGAGTTTCGGCCGCGCAGTTTGTATGTTCTCCCCGTGTTTGCGTGGGTTTTCCTCCAGGTTCTCCAGCTTCGTCCCATATTCCAAAGACATAGTGGTAGGGAATCTAGATTGTGAGCCGCTTCGGGGACAGCGATGATAATGTGTGCAAACTGTAAAGTGCTGCGGAATATGTTAGCGCTATATAAAGTAAAAATTATTATTATATACACCACTCCTTTACATCCTCATGTACATGTACACTGCTCCTGTATACCCTCATATACATGTACATATATACATACACTGTGTTCCAAATTATTAGGCAAATTGGATTTAAGTGTCATAAAGATTTAATTGTTTTGTTTTTTAAATAAACTCGTGGATGGTATTGTGTCTCAGGGCTCAATGAATCACTGAAATTAATCTTAAACACATGTGATAATTAGTTTTCCAGGTGATTCTAATTAAAGGAAAACTACTCAAAAATGATGTTCCACATTATTATGCAGGTCACAGGTTTCAAGCAATATGGGAAATAAAAAGGATCTCTCTGCTGCTGAAAAGCGTTAAATAGTGCAATGCCTTGGACAAGGTATGAAAAAATTAAATATTTCACGAAAACTTAAGAGTGATCATCATACTCTGATGAGATTTGTGACGGAAACAGAGCACAGACAGAGTTCATGCAAATAAAGGCATAATGAGGAAGTTTTCTGCCAGACAAATTCATCGGATAAAGAGAGCAGCTGCCAAAATACCATTACAAAGCAGCAAACAGTTATTTGAAGCTGCTGGTGCGTCTGGAGTCCCTCGAACCTCAAGGTGTAGGATCCTTCAAAGGCTTGCTGTGGTGCATAAACCTACTATTCGGCCACTCCTAAACAGTGTTCACAAGCAGAAACGGTTGCAGTGGGCCCAGACATACACGAAGACTAATTTTCAAACAGTCTTGCTTACTGATGAGTGTCGAGCAACCCTGGACGGTCCAGATGGATGGAGTAGTGGATGGTTGGTGGATAGCCACCATGTTCCAACAAGGCTGCGACGTCAGCAAGGAGGTGGAGGAGTCATGTTTTGGGCTGGAATCATGGGGAACCAGCTGGTAGGGCCCTTTAAGGTTCCTGAAGGTGTGAAAATGACCTCAGCAAAGTAAATAGAGTTTCTGACTGACAACTTTCTTCCATGGTCTAAAAAGCAGAAACGTGCCTTCAGGAACAAAATCATCTTCATGCATGACAATGAATACCTCTGAGTAATTGGCTGCTATGGGCATAAAAGGAGATAAACTCATGGTGTGGCCACCATCTTCCCCTGACCTCAACCCTATAGAGAACCTATGGAGGATCATCAAACAAAAGATCTATGAGGGTGGGAGGCCGTTCACATCAAAACAGCAGCTCTGGGAGGGTATACTGACTTCATGCAAAGAAATACAAGCATAAACTCTCCAAAAACTCACAAGTTCAATGGATGCAAGAATTGTGAAGGTGATATCAATGAAGGGCTCCTATGTTAACATGTAACTTGGCCTGTTAGGATGTTTTGGAGTTAAATAGCTTTTTTGTTCAGTGAATGTGACCTTCTAATGCTGCAAATTCCACAAATGAGACTTTTCAGTTCTTTAAAACATATCAAATGTTTAGAAATTCTACTGTGCCTAATAATTTGGAACAGCGCATTGTGAGATTTAATTCATTGTGGAGATTATACTGTTATCATTGGGAGGTTTCTTCAATAAAATTTGATGTATAATCTAACGGGTGATGACTTTTATTAGACTGACTGTCATTTGCACCAACCATTTAGGAAAATCCGAGAAAAATGTAATTTGCCTAATAATTTGGAACATAGTGTATACATGTATATACCCTCATATAAACAGGACATGTGTTACTGAGAACAATATTTTATGCACACAGAACAATTGTATTAATGATCATTCTGTGCATATTTAGGACCCTGTCTGAACAGGGTACTAAACTACCGCCAATTGGTTTCTATGTAGCCAATTGGTAATTACATATGGCCACTGCACCCTTATGCTATCATATACTTAATTCAATCCCGGGACCTGATATTCTACATTTTCAGCACCTAATACCATACATCTATGTGTCAACCCAAACTTAGTTTAACATTTGAACCTGATACTCTATTATATTCACATCATTAAAGTGCTTTGCTTAACATCTCTGCCCTAACTAAGGTCACCACTGACCTTTTAACCGCCAAGAGCAAGCGACACTACTCTGTTCTCCTCCTCCTCGACCTGTCGGCTGCCTTTGACACAGTGGACCATTCCCTATTATTACAGACCCTCTCATCCCTTGGCATCACAGACTTGGCCCTATCCTGGATCTCATCATACCTAACAGACCGGACATTCAGCGTCTCCCACTCACACACCACCTCCTCACCTCGCCCCCTCTCTGTCGGAGTCCCACAAGGTTCAGTCCTTGGGCCCCTGCTCTTCTCCATTTACACCTTTGGCCTGGGACAGCTCATAGAATCTCATGGCTTTCAGTATCACCTCTATGCTGATGACACACAGATCTACATCTCTGGACCAGATATCACCTCCCTACTAACCAGAATCCCTCAATGTCTGTCCACTATTTCATCCTTCTTCTCCGCTAAATTTCTGAAACTTAACATGGACAAAACAGAATTCATCATCTTTCCCCCATCTCACGTGACCCCCCCAACGAACCTATCCATTACAGTAAATGGCTGCCCACTCTCCCCAGTCCCACAAGCTCGCTGCCTCGGGGTTATCCTTGACGCTGATCTCTCCTTCAAACCACACATCCAAGCCCTTTCCACTTCCTGCCGACTTCAACTCAAAAATATTGCACGAATCCGTTCATTCCTCAACCAAGAATCTGCAAAAACCCTAGTCCATGCCCTCATCATCTCTCGTCTTGACTACTGCAACCTCCTGCTCTGTGGCCTCCCCTCAAACACCCTCGCACCCCTCCAATCTATTCTAAACTCTGCTGCCCGACTAATCCACCTGTTCCCCCGCTATTCTCCGGCCTCTCCCCTCTGTCAATCCCTTCACTGGCTCCCCATTGCCCAGAGACTCCAGTACAAAACCCTAACCATGACGTACAAAGCCATCCACAACCTGTCTCCTCCTTACATCTGTGACCTCATCTCCCGGTACTTTCCTACACGCAACCTCCGATCCTCACAAGATCTCCTTCTCTACTCCCCTCTTATCTCCTCTTCCCACAATCGTATACAAGATTTCTCTCGCGTATCACCCATACTCTGGAACCCTCTACCACAACACATCAGACTCTCGCCCACCATCGAAACCTTCAAAAAGAATCTGAAGACCCACCTCTTCCGACAAGCCTACAACCTGCAGTAACCACCGATCAACCAACCGCTGCACGATCAGCTCTATCCTCACCTACTGTATTCTCACCCATCCCTTGTAGATTGTGAGCCCTCGCGGGCAGGGTCCTCTCTCCTCCTGTACCAGTTATGACTTGTATTGTTCAAGATTATTGTACTTGTTTTTATTATGTATACCCCTCCTCACTTGTAAAGCGCCATGGAATAAATGGCGCTATAACAATAAATAATAATAATAATATATAAATATATATATATATATATATATATATATATATATATATAAACCTATAGAGAGGGCACTACAAATAAATGCTCAGCCATCAAAATATATAATAAACCAAAAAGAAGATGGACTCCAAGAGCTAAAAATTACAATTTTATTAAAGAACCATAAAAACAATACATACAAATAAAGTATATTAATAAAGACAAAGTTTGTAGTAAATAGTGGAGAAGCGACACTAGTGCCGCATACACATGTATCCTGCTTGAAACGTGTAGACCGTGACTCACAGCCACTAACCTGTCATTTAGTAAGATAATAGTTCACATATAAGAAGCAGGTATAAAGAAACAAGGCATGTGGTCAAGAAAACTTGAAACAATAAAAGGTGCCTAATGTCGGTAAAGTATAGCAGGGCAGCCCTATATGTGAGACCCAATTATCACATTTGTGTACAACTATCCTGGCAACAATAGCGTGATAGTTCACACATAGGGAGCAGGTACAGGGGGACAATAGGTGTGCACATAAGTCACACAGGACAATAAAGTGCCTCATGCATATTATGAAAGTAAATCCTAGTATCAGTGTATAAGTATAATAAGGAAAATCCCAAGCACATGCATGAATCAAGCTATGATGTACTTACAAATGAAGAGATATATGCACACGTAGAGTCGCCCTGCAGCGGTATGCGGAAGAGAGGAGCCCCGACGCGCGTTTCGCAAATATTGCTTCCTCGGGGGGCGCCCCATGTGCTTGGGATTTTCCTTATTATACTTATACACTGATACTAGGATTTACTTTCATAATATGCATGAGGCACTTTATTGTCCTGTGTGACTTATGTGCACACCTATTGTCCCCCTGTACCTGCTCCCTATGTGTGAACTATCACGCTATTGTTGCCAGGATAGTTGTACACAAATGTGATAATTGGGTCTCACATATAGGGCTGCCCTGCTATACTTTACCGACATTAGGCACCTTTTATTGTTTCAAGTTTTCTTGACCACATGCCTTGTTTCTTTATACCTGCTTCTTATATGTGAACTATTATCTTACTAAATGACAGGTTAGTGGCTGTGAGTCACGGTCTACACGTTTCAAGCAGGATACATGTGTATGCGGCACTAGTGTCGCTTCTCCACTATTTACTACAAACTTTGTCTTTATTAATATACTTTATTTGTATGTATTGTTTTTATGGTTCTTTAATAAAATTGTAATTTTTAGCTCTTGGAGTCCATCTTCTTTTTGGTTTAATATAATAATAATAATAACATCATGACCTGAGACCATACATCCTTGTGTCATCAGAGAACTTAGGTCAACACCAGAGCCTAATTTATTATTATTATTAATTTCTTCCTTCCTTGAGTTTTCATAGAAAACATTAGTAGGACCAGATAGTTTCCATTATTTTGTTCTCAAAGACTTTTGTTCGGTACGAGGATCCAATAGCTTTAGTTAGGAATCATGAGCTGAGGGCTTACATTCATCTGCTCTAAGAACTTGGCGAGACATGAAGACAGGACGGCTTACATCTCAGATCAGAAAATCCAGACTTAGTGATTTCCAGGATCATTTCCCTTTTTCCAGAAGAAGAAAAAATACAACCATAATGTCACCAAAATTTATCATTTTATTTCAGTCCAAGATCCCAAAAACAGAAGAAAAGAAAAAAAAGAAAAAAAAGTGCCAGTAGTTAACCAATTCAGCGCCAGGACCTAGAAAGGCAATAAGGCATCTCCTGTGCCTTCACGTCATGTATATTTACACACATACGTTGATATGCGGTGGTCTGCGCCGTTGTACCCTGCCCATTAGAGTACAATGACACAGACGGCTATATCTATGTACGCACACATGCGTACATGTATATAGTGTCCATATACACACATCTGTGTGTGACCATCCTGTGCATATATACTTTATAGATATTTATATATTCCATATGTCTCTTTAATCATAGAACAATCTATATAATATAAATCTTCAGGTCAGTGAGGGTAGGGGGCTTCTCTGGTGCGCCGTTTCGGACAGCAGCCCACTGCACATACATTGTCTCAGCCTCAGTGATTGGAGCATCGAGCAGGATTCCTACAAGTTACAGCAGCCCCCACCGTACCGGGACCCCCAGAAGTCTTTACTCATCATTTCTTCTCCGAAGAAGCCAAAATGGTCAATAGTGACCTACAAGCACGGAGGACGATCCACCGGCCATCAGCCCACACCAGCTGAATCAATGTCACCCCTCCTATTTTAACACTTGGATGAGATGATGGTTATCTTACGTGGTGGAAAACTGTGGAGGCCACTGAACTTCTGTGGATCAGGGATGAAGGCTGACGGAGTATTCAAGCCCTGAGGAAAGCGGCTCTGACCTTACTAATAAATAGGAGTACTCGCTGCCACGTTGCGTAGGGTTAGGATCTCGATATGTCCTACCAAAGGGTCCAGGTCCCCAGGCAAATGCCCGTTTTTCCTTCAGGTCCTAGTCATCTTTTATAGGGATAAGCAATGATGGTATTTATCTAACAGTGGTCAGACTAAGCCAGTGACTAGCCAAAAATATATAACTGGCCATACACATGATATGAAAACGGGCATTCTCGTGAGTATCGGGGGCTTCTGCCTATCTTGTTATGGCCTCATCCTGTGTCCCCTCCTGTCTCTTCCATCCTCGTGTCCCCTCAGCTGTCCTCTCCTGTTTCCTCTGTCCTCTCCTATCCTCTCTTCTCTCCTGTCCCCTCCTCTATCCTCTCCTGTCTCCTCTGTCCTCTCCTGATTCCTGTCCTCTTGTTTCTTCTGTACTCTGTCTCCTCCTGTTTCTTCTGTCCTCTCCTGATGCTTCTGTCCTTTTCTGTTTCTTCTGTATGCTCCTCTATCTTCCTGTTTCTTCTGTACTCTCCTGTTTCCTCTGTCCTCTCCTGTCTCCTCTGTCCTCTCCTGTTTCTTCTGTCCTCTCCTGCTTCCTCTGTCCTCTCCTGTCCCCTCCTCTATCCTCTCCTGTTTTCTCTGCCCTCTCCTGTTTCCTCTGTCCTCTCCTGTCTCCTCTGCCCTTTCCTGTCCTCTTTCATGCTCTCCTGTCTCCTCTCCTGTCTCGTCTGTCCTCTCCTGTCTCCTCTGTCCTATCCTGATTCCTGTTTCTTCTGTCCTCTCCTGATTCCTCTGTCCTTTTCTGTTTCTTCTGTACTCTCCTCTATCTTCCTGTTTCTTCTGTACTCTCCTGGCTCCTCTCCTGTTTCCTCTGTCCTCTCCTGTCTCCTCTGTCCTCTCCTGTTTGCTCTGTCCTCTTCGGTTCCTTCTCTCCTCTCCTGTCTCCACTGTCCTCTCCCGTCCCCTCATCTGTCCTCTCCTGTTTTCCCTGTATTCTCCTGTCTTCTGTCCTCTCCTGTCTCCTCTCCTATTCCCTCTGTCCTCTCCGGTCTCCTCTGTCCTCTCCGGTCTCCTCTGTGCGGGATCCTTCTTCCTCCTGGCATGATCTGTTTGGGAGAGTCTGGAAGCCCCTACATTTTGGACTTTCGGCGGCCTATCATCTGATGCGCTAATGCTGTAACTTGCAGGAATCCTGTGATCTTTTTACAAAGCAAAAGCATCTGACGATTTCATGTACAGAAATCTTTTTGTGACCTACAGCTTGGACACTGGATCACCCTGAATCTGGTCCTCCAGGATCTTCTAATCGCTGCCTACCGCCATCTCAGCTTCCTATTCGCCATGTCAGACCCACATCCTCACAGGGAACGTAAGGTCTCAATGTGCTTCTGGTGACGAACCTGGTGCCTGTAAATGTAGAGGAAGAAGTGGAGGAGAGGATGGGCGGAAAGTGAGGAGATCAGGGCCGGAGAAGAGACCTTGTCGGGGAAGATCCGCGAGAAATCTGAGCCCAGAACTGAGGACGATGATGAGAAATAGAACATCAGAATAAAAGAACGATTGGTCAGACGAGATTATTTTGGCACTCACAGTTCCCTTCCCCCCTTGTTTCTACCCAGGCACCTGGGACTATGGCAGTGGAGAGGCAGAACAGTTCCAAACCTTTGAGACACTCCCAAGTTACTGACGAGTCGGCCCACCCAGTCTGAGAGGAGGAAGGGATCATTGGCACTGTGTGTGTTTTTAGGAGGAAGGGGCTTCAGTTTAGCCTGTCATGCATCCACCCTCCCGAATACATTCACCCCCTGCCCTCTTCCCTTGTGGATGGTCATTTCGGCTGTTGGGGAGCAGTATAGTCCTTGAAGATTCAGTGCATTGAACTCGCCAGACTGTGGGGGTCTGCGTTGCCCCATGCCCAGTGCAGCATTCCCATCAAATAAACTTTGTCCTGGAATAAAAACAATAAAGCCGATGTAGAAGTGAGTCATTGGAGGGTGCGGGCCTAATCACCTAGACCGCCGGACCTCCCATAGCCGGACCCCCATCCCTTTCTAAAAAGAGAAGCAGGGGGTATAATTTATTAGATCAAAACACTTGTATCCTCCCCTACAATCCCATTAAATATCTGCCCCTTTGTTTGACCCTGTTTCCCCCATGACGTTGGCAGAGATTCCAGTTGTTTGATCACTGGGAGCAGTTTCTATAGCCTGAGGTGGGCAAAGGGGGGCAGGGGGAGCGAGGGTAGTTCGTCTCTTGCTCCCTCATTATAAACAACAAGTCATTGTATCTACCCCATCCCCTGCCATAAGGCAAAATCCAGCTCAGGCTTGGTAGGCCCAGAAAGCCAGCGTAGCTGTTCATAAGAAGAAGGGGAGACGGGGGCAGCGTGTGAGTGGAGGAGACGCCTAGCACCACTATACCCTTGTGGTCGAATGCGGGTGAGGAAGAGTATTGTTGTGGGCAGTGGTGGGGAATGTATTGAAAGGGTGTAATGAGGGTAGCCCCGAAATGGTGCTTGGAGCCATAACGGAGGATGGAGGTGGAGGTGGCGGCGGGAGTGGAGCGTCCTCAGGGGCTCTTCTCAGTGCAAGCGTGTAGTCAGGAGGACACGCTGGCCGCAGTATATCATGTGGCCTCAGTGGTTCCAGATCTGGAGCTCCACCAGCTCTTTTGATCTGAAGGGACATAAGCTCTTCCTCTGGTCCATGGTGTGCCAGGTCATTGCCGGGGGCACCTCCACGCCCAGGGCTGTGTCTCCGCTGTCGCAGTTCATGACGTCTATCTCTTTTGTAGTAAAGAGCAGCAAAAGCTAAGATGTTGAGAAACAGAAGTGAAGCCCCCACAGCTACCGTCACACTGAGCTCCGTGGAGTAGTCACGGGAGTCGCCAGGGAAGGGAGAATATCGAGGCCGTTCCACCATCTCATCATCATCCCCGTCAGGAGGAAGCGTGGAGTGTGGGCGGCGCGTTGTACTTCCACTGTTTGTCCTGGAACCGGGTGTCCAGCGGGTGCTGTACGGGGGTAATCTGGTGGTGGTAGAGGGGTGCTGTACCGTATTGAGATTGTGAAGGTGAGGGACTAATTCCAACCAGAAGGCAACCTTGTTGGCACGGTAGTTGTCCTTGACACGAGGCTTCAGGCCAATATGTAGATACTGCTTCTCCTTCGGGTTAAACTTTGTCCACACCATCTCTTCAAACCGGTTGGGCTTGGTGTGAATAAACTTGGTGTCTTGGGGAACGGGTTGGTTGGGATCCCTAAAAGGAAAATGCAGACAATAAAAAAGGATGACACTGGCAATAGCGTAATAAAGGTGAGAACATATGGCGATTGTATGCTGGCGAGTGAGTTATCTATATCCAGACGTACCCCAGTATTGGTCTAATATCTGATGGGATCATCAAGGGCCAAAGCGCCATCACTATAGCTGACTATTCAGATGGGCTTTACACTGCTATGGAAAAGCTCCAGAAGGTGGAGAACTTTACCACTGATGATCTGTATACCAACATTGGCTTAGTCCTTAATGCCATGGTGGTATTACAAAGTAGGTAGGCTAGATTCCACTGATGTGATGGTATAGATGATTAGGTGAAGAGGTGGTTGGCAGAAATGTCCTACTAAAAGACCTCTAAGTAACAGATAAATAAATGGTGGAACAAGAACCAGAAATCTCACCCAGTTTTGGCAAAGTTGGTCCAGTAGGTCATCACCACAGCACTTAGCATCACATCATTTTTTGAGAAATTGCATGGAAAGAGGTCTGTAGCTCCAACCATGGGAACACCAAACACATAGGGCACTTCATCTCCATGGGCCGCCTCTCCCCATTCAGGTCTTCCTTCAGCCTGGCATCGGTGGTAGAAGGCATAGAAGTAAACGGGTGACTCGTATTCTGCATGGAATCGAGCTGTTGCCACAGCAGGTGCCACCCATTGGTGGTCTGTAAACAAAGCTAGCAGGGTCTTTCTTCTCATGTCACCATTGTCACGGTCTGCCCAGTCTGTGTACATGAACTTGATGGTCTCACGTAGAACATCTTTTCCTTCTGGGTACCCATAGAGATTGTCCACAAAATTAGACACGGTAAAATCAAAGTAGCTGGCAGAAATGCCGTCCTCACTTTCCAGAGTGTCTTCAACAAACTTCAGACCCTCACCCTGGTTCACCCCCATCAAGATGTCGTAGTTCAAGAACTCGCCCTGTTCCATTAGGATCTCTGGGTCATCAGGGACCACATCGCCATCCACGACAGGTCCGAAAGCGATATGGTATCTGGCCGGCTGGATGTCCTGGTCCACCAGGTCTCGATGAGGCTTTCTTCGGAGGCAGCTCACCATCTCGGCATTATCTGTATAATCACAGCCCACTTTGGCAGCTAATAGACGGGTGTACTTCAGAGGCTCGTAGTTCACAGACCAGCTGGAGATTGCAGTCCCACTTTGTGCGATGGCTTTCTGGAAAAGTCCTGAAGGAAGCAGAAAAGAGAATTAATGTGAGAGACAGATGGCAGTGCCTACAAAGCCATGGAGAATGGACTTGTCCTGGGATGGATGGGAGAGAAAAACATCGGGATTACAAGGAATCGAAGTCTCAACGTTCGCTAATGAAGTCTGATATTGTGATACTTCCTAAGGGGAAAAAATCCTCCCATTTTAAGCTGCCTAACAAAGGCGATGACCATTGAAAACTGTCCTAGGATGCCTCACATTCCTGTCATAGCCAAATTATTCTGGTGTGCAGAGAACAAAACATTAAGGGTGCAGCTACATTTCTATTTCAAAGACTTGTAAAATCCAAGGTCCCTGTACACATTAAGGAAAGATCGGCTGAAATGGACGATCATTGGCTGCCAAAGCCAAGCTGACAATTGTTCGATCGATGGGCAAATGAAGAGGACGATCAAGAAAGGTGGATTTATTTACTGAAAATTATAAAAAACGGTTGTGTCAACAGACGAGCAATGTGATATTGGGATGATGTCTGTCAACCCACCTTCATCTAAGTGTCTGGGGGCCTTTAGCCTGACCACACATTGTAGAACCTCAGCATCTTTTTTTTTTAAATCATGTATTTTTTATTAAAGCATATGACACGCCATTAACAGAGTCCGATACAATTTCCAGACAAATACCGTACATTAGATACATGACCTGATAATATATTTTCATTTTACTTAACAACACCCTTACCACCTAACCAACCCCCTTCTCCCTCCCCCCAATCTCTTGCCCATTATCCAATACCAATCTGACGGCATCACCTCCTGAGAAAAGATAACAAGCTTTCCAAAAACACGCCTGTACATGTAGGAGTCCCCCCAGAATCAACTACACAACACCCATTCTACTTTGCAGTAACTCAGCAGACGCCACGCCTGGGTAATCCATCCATCCACCCCACACATTTTCAAATTTTTGTATTCTGACCTCTTTTACTGTATATATTTCTTTCCATAAGGACAATTATCTTGTTGATAAATTCCTTTTTCCCTGGCGGTTTTTCATCCAACCAGTGCATTGCGATAAGCTTCCTCGCAGCATACAGCAATCTTGCGATAGTCAGCCTTCCACATTCATCCGTAGCAATATCATCCATACAGCCCAGAAGGCGAGTCAGCGTGTTACGCACCACATCTACTCCTGTCACCTCCCGGATCAAGGGTTGTAGGCGAGCACACGACCACATCATATGTAGCAGATCAGCGCCTTCCTCACCACACCTGGGACATTCTGAGTCACCTCTCAGTCCTGCCTTCCTCATCCATGCCGGGGTCCTGCACACCCTATACACCAGGTATAACTGTGACACCCTCTTAGCCTCACTCAGGGAAGCCCTGGGGATATATTGAAGTATGGACTCCCACTGGGACTCCGACAAGGGGCCCACATCCGCCACCCATTTCTCCTTAATCCTTAATGGATGCTTCAATAAAAAGGTCTCCATCAGACCCCTGTACATCAAGGTACCGAACCCCCTCGTACTCCTCCGAGGCCCAATAAGATTCAACAAGCTATCTGACTGCAGATTCACGCGCGACACCTCATTTTGACAGTTTAGGGCGTGTCTCAACTGCAGGTACTGAAAGTATGACTTCTGGGCAGGGGCGGACTGGGCCGGGTTGCAAAGATGCAAATGCCCCCCGGGCCGCTCCCCCTGCAGCTGATCAGGGCCGGCCGCCTGGTGGTGGCTGTAAAGCTGCAAATTGTGTGCAAAGCTGCATCAAATTGTGCGCGGCCGTGTGCGCTGCACTGTGAAGCGGCCGGCAGCAGTCACAGTCGGCGCACACGTCCGCGCCGGGTCCGGGAGCTTTGTGCGCGGCTGTCAGCTTGACGGCTGCACAGCTCCTGCTCCCTCCATGATATCTCTCTATGCGTTCCGGGTCAGGTGTCGGGCGTGCGCGATGACGTCATCGCGCACGTGCCGACATGTCCCGGCCAGGACGCTAGCAGAGAGGCGCTGCAAGGGAGCGAGTGGTGATGTAAGTATAAAAAAACTTTTTTTTTTTTTTTTTTTTGTAAATTAAATGGTGGGTAACTGCAAATGAAGAAGTGGGGAGGGGTGAAAGGAGGCTGCACATGATGGAATTTTGGGGGTTAAAGGAGGATGCACATGGTGGAATTTGGGGGGATTAAAGGAGGCTGCACATGATGGAATTTGGGGGGTTAAAGGAGGCTGTACATGACGGAATTTGGGGGGTTAAAGGAGGCTGCACATGACGGAATTTGGGGGGTTAAAGGAGGCTGCACATGATGGAATTTGGGGGATAAAGGAGGCTGCACATGATGGAATTTGGGGGGTTAAAGGAGGCTGCACCTGACGGAATTTGGGGGGTTAAAGGAGGCTGCACATGATGGAATTTGGGGGGGTTAAAGGAGGCTGTACATGATGGAATTTGGGGAGTTAAAGGAGGCTGCACATGATGGAATTTGGGGGGATAAAGGAGGCTGCACATGATGGAATTTGGGGGGGTTAAAGGAGGCTGCACATGATGGAATTTGGGGGTTAAAGGAGGCTGCACATGATGGAATTTGGGGGGTAAAGGAGGCTGCACATGATGGAATTTGGGGGGTTCAAGGAGGCTGCACATGTTGGAATTTGGGGGGTTAAAGGAGGCTGCACATGACGGAATTTGGGGGGTTAAAGGAGGCTGCACATGATGGAATTTTGGGGGTTAAAGGAGGATGCACATGGTGGAATTTGGGGGGATTAAAGGAGGCTGCACATGATGGAATTTTGGGGGTTAAAGGAGGATGCACATGGTGGAATTTGGGGGGATTAAAGGAGGCTGCACATGATGGAATTTGGGGGGGTTAAGGAGGCTGCACATGATGGAATTTGGGGGGGTTAAGGAGGCTGCACATGATGGAATTTGGGGGGTTAAAGGAGGCTGTACATGACGGAATTTGGGGGGTTAAAGGAGGCTGCACATGATGGAATTTGGGGGGGTTAAGGAGGCTGCACATGATGGAATTTGGGGGGTTAAAGGAGGCTGTACATGACGGAATTTGGGGGGTTAAAGAAGGCTGCACATGATGGAATTTGGGGGGTTAAAGGAGGCTGTACATGACGGAATTTGGGGGGTTAAAGAAGGCTGCACATGATGGAATTTGGGGGGATAAAGGAGGCTGCACATGATGGAGTTTGGGGGGATTAAAGGAGGCAGCACATGATGGAACTTGGGGGGGTTAAAGGAGGCTGCACATGACGGAATTTTGGGGGGTTAAAGGAGGCTTCACATGACGGAATTTGGGGGGTTAAAGGAGGCTTCACATGATGGAATTTGGGGGGGTTAAAGGAGGCTGCACATGATGGAATTCGGGGAGTTAAAGGAGGCTGCACATGATGGAATTTGGGGGGATAAAGGAGGCTGCACATGATGGAATTTGGGGGGGTTAAAGGAGGCTGCACATTATGGAATTTGGGGGTTAAAGGAGGCTGCACATGATGGAATTTGGGGGGTAAAGGAGGCTGCACATGATGGAATTTGGGGGGTTCAAGGAGGCTGCACATGTTGGAATTTGGGGGGTTAAAGGAGGCTGCACATGACGGAATTTGGGGGGTTAAAGGAGGCTGCACATGATGGAATTTTGGGGGTTAAAGGAGGATGCACATGGTGGAATTTGGGGGGATTAAAGGAGGCTGCACATGATGGAATTTTGGGGGTTAAAGGAGGCTGCACATGAAGTGGGAGGTAAGGGGGACTGCACATGATGGGGGACTCGTAAGCTTGCAATCTATGAGGTTGCATAATAACCAATTATATATTGATTGTGGGTGGACCTCTGTATTCAGATGTGTAGTGTAGAAGAAAGGGAAAAAGTGGGGAATGTGCTCTAGATAACTGTGTTTTTTTTATGCAGAGGCGAGTCCTGGCTGGAAGAAGCGATGGCGGTCTGTGCTGCATGAATGAGAAAAGCAAAGATGAAGGACTTCAGCTAGAGACGTCACTGGTGAGTCAGTGTATTACCTGTGCACTGACACCATACACTGTATACAGAGCTCCTGTATATAATGTCACTGGCAGTGGTGATCACTGTATTACCTGTACACTGGCACTTTTTACAGAGCTCCTGTGTATAATGTCACCAGTGATCACTGTGTTACATGTACACTGACAGTAAATACAGAGTTCATGTTAATAGCACTTAGTATTGTGGGTTTTTTTTTAATTAATGCATTTACAATTGTATTTATATATTTATATCCTTCAAAGGCCCATACATGTCGTTGCACAGTAGGGGCATTACTACTTTCTGTGAGATATTTTAATTTTGGGGGGTGGGAGTAATCCTAGCAATGACACAATTGATTAAATATTGGGGTCAGTGGTCCACACTGCAGGTGCACACAGAGTGGGGAGTTTTTGTAGGTTGGGAATAGATGGGGACGGCGGTAGAAATGTGAGAAGTCAAATGTGCCTTTGTTGTAATCTGTGCAGATGAGTCCTGGCTGGAGAAGTTGTCATGTCGGTCTGGGCCAGATAGAAAAGTGAACGATCTGAATCAGAAAGAACGTCGTGTGTAAGTTACTGTATATAACTGTACTGTAATCACTTGTTCTGCGGAACTGGTATCTACCAATATACGGTTACTGTTAGGTTGTAATATTGCTCTTTTTAGGTACCTTTTTTTTTTTATTTAGTAGCAGCTAAATGTGATTCAGTCATAGTAAAGAGTGTATGGTGGTGTCATTGGTCTTTGTATAGAATGTAGTTTCATATAGAGGTAATGGTGATATTATAATATTATGTATTCTCTGTGTAGTGGTGATAGTACTAGGCACTGTGTAGCCGTATTATTGTATGTATGTTTGTAAGTAAGCTCCGTTATGGCACCATATCTAAGCAGTAAGCTTGGTTCTAGAACTGTATCAATGTAGTAATCTAGATTATGGTACCGTATGTATGCCATAATCTCGGTTCTGCTCCAGTTTCTATGTAGCAGGCTTGGTTCCATGTAGTAGACTTATTAAACTCGGTTCTGCTCCCTTATTTCTGTAGTAAGCTCAGTTCTGCTCCCATATCTCTGTAGTAAGCTCCGTTCTGCTCCCATATCTCTGCAGTAAGCTCGGTTCTGCTCCATTATCTCTGTAGTAAGCTCAGTTCTGCTCCCATATCTCTGCAGTAAGCTCCACTCTGCTCCCATATCTCTGTAGTAAGCTCTGCTCTGCTCCCATATCTCTGCAGTAAGCTCTGCTCTGCTCCCATATCTCTGTAGAAAGCTCCGTTCTGCTCCCATATCTCTGCAGTAAGCTCGGTTCTGCTCCATTATCTCTGTAGTAAGCTCAGTTCTGCTCCCATATCTCTGCAGTAAGCTCCACTCTGCTCCCATATCTCTGTAGTAAGCTCTGCTCTGCTCCCATATCTCTGCAGTAAGCTCTGCTCTGCTCCCATATCTCTGTAGAAAGCTCCGTTCTGCTCCCATATCTCTGTAGTAAGCTCGGTTCTGCTCCCATACTGCTGTAGTAAGCTCCGTTCTGCTCCCATATTTCTGTAGTAAGCTCTGTTTTGCACCCATATCTCTGTAGTAAGCTCGGTTCTGCTCCTATATCTCCGGAATAAGCTCGGTTCTGCTCCCATATCTCTGTAGTAAGCTCGGTTCTGCTCCTATATCTCTGGAGTAAGCTCGGTTCTGCTCCCATATCTCTGGAGTAAGCTCGGTTCTGCTCCCATATCTCTGGAGCAAGCTTGGTTCTGCTACCATATCTATGCAGCAAGCTCCGTTCTGTTCCCATATCTATGAACCAGTCTGTTTTTAAAGCCTGTTATCTCTGCTACTTTTATGCAGTGGCCAGAGATTATTAGGGAAAAGTAGGGCCACCGCAACTGAAGGGCCACTGCTTTGTGATTGCCCCCCAGGCTGAAAAATGCCAGTCAGCCCCTGCTTCTGGGTTAAAGGAAACTCAGTCCTAAGTGTCTCGAATGTTTTAATGACATCTCCATCAAGCAACTGAGACACGAACCAAATGCCAATGCGCCTCCACTGACCGAACCCCCGCAATCTCATGAGCTCTGCCAACCTAGGTTCAAACCAAATTGGCGTATATCTCGTAAATTCCGTTAGAACCTCAGCATCTTAAAGATTAGGGTGGACTTACACTGGACGATGGCGGCCATTAATCGACTGGCGACTAGCTACATGCAAGCTGATGGGTGCAAAGAGGCCGACCGCACATCTGTGTGCACAGGACGATGGGTAATGGGCCACTCTGTGTGCACAGGATGGGTAATGGGCCACTCTGTGTGCACAGGATGATGGGTAATAGGCCGCTCTGTGTGCACAGGATGGGTAATGGGCCACTCTGTGTGCACAGGACGATGGGTAATAGGCCACTCTGTGTGCACAGGACGATGGGTAATAGGCCACTCTGTGTGCACAGGACGATGGGTAATAGGCCGCTCTGTCTGCACAGGACGATGGGTAATAGACCGCTTTGTGTGCACAGGATGATGGGTAATAGGCCACTCTGTGTGCACAGGATGGGTAATGGGCCACTCTGTGTGCACAGGATGATGGGTAATAGGCCGCTCTGTGTGCACAGGATGATGGGTAATAGGCCGCTCTGTGTGCACAGGACGATGGGTAATAGACCGCTTTGTGTGCACAGGATGATGGGTAATAGGCCACTCTGTGTGCACAGGATGGGTAATGGGCCACTCTGTGTGCACAGGATGGGTAATGGGCCACTCTGTGTGCTGTATGGACCTGGTGGTTAGGAGCACCCGGAATGACCTGATGAGTAAACTCAAAATCGGAACTAGCTCTGGGGTAGTGGGAACTCTGCTGACCGCAAACCCTACTCCTGACACACACACACTAGAAATAGCCGTGGAGCGTACCTAACTCTCCCTAGACGCCTCTTCACAGCCTAAGAGCTAACTACACCTAAAGATTGAAATAGAAGCCTTACCTTGCCTCAGAGAAATTCCCCAAAGGTAAAGGCAGACCCCCACATATATTGACTGTGAGTTAAGAGGAAAGTCACAAACACAGGAATGAAACAGGTTTTAGCAAAGGAGGCCAGACTTCGCTAAATAGTCAGAGGATAGAACAGGGAACTATGCGGTCAGCACAAAAGACTACAAAAACCACGCAGAGTAAGCAAAGACTCCCCACACCGACTCACGGTGTGGAGGTGCCACTCTGCACCCCCAGAACTTCAGCTAGCAAGGGAATATCATGATAGCAAGCTGGACTAAGAAATATATTCAGAAAGCAGTAACAGCAAATGAACTAGCAAAGACTTAGCTTCTGCTGGAGTAGACAGGTCCTCAGAGAAGTCCAAGAGAGATCTGAACCAATACTGATACATTGACAGCTGGCATGAAGTAACGATCTGAGTGGAGTTAAATAGGGAAGCCAGCACAGCAATAAACGAGATAAAGCCAACCTCAGTGACCAGCAGTTCCGCTCGAAGCCACCAGAGGGAGTCCAAGAGCAGAACCAACCAAAGTACCATTCATGACCACAGGAGGGAGTCCGAGAACGGAATTCACAACAGTGTGCACAGGATGATGGGTAATAGGCCGCTCTGTGTGCACAGGATGATGGGTAATAGACCGCTTTGTGTGCACAGGACGATGGTGTGATGCAGTGACCCCTGTAACAGGTAGGGGGCGCTGCATGGTCTCTCCAGTATACGCACAGAGGCATGTTGAGGCCTTGAGTATGCATGGATGAGTGAGTGAGACAGTGTCTGGCATTGTGCTTAATGGGAGGTATGTGTCACAGGGATGGATGCTCCCTGCGATGCAACCCGGAGTATCTTGTCATTAGAGCACGTAAGCACTGATGATGTCATTTAGTGCACCTGGGTCCGGGTTGCGGGTAGCTATGAGAGATGGGAGGGTCTGGCTACCCATATACCTCACCACTGGGTGAGGGCACTCACTGTACCTTTTTCCCTGCAGGAGTATGAGGACCTGCAGTGATGTCATGATCACGTGATCAGCCCATGTGATATACCTCACCTATGGGGTGTGGTTAGAGGGTTCATAATGTGATCAGGGTGTGGGTCACATGTCCCTGTGTATGTTCCTGTGTTGGAAGACCTGGGAGGAGGCTTCCTGAAAGCACATGCTGGTGTTGGGAGGTCCTGGGAGGAGGACCGGATCCCTGAGCAGTGCACAGTGGAACTTGGGGAAGCTACTGTCCTCCGGTGGGTCTGGACTAACTAATGTGTGTCACCCAGGCAAGTTGGTGATCCCGTGGGCAGCTTTCCCAGTGAACTGACAAGGAGTCAGCAGGTGGAGCAGGAGCTTCCATAAGGTACCTCCACAGACTGTTGGTACTTGTGTCATGAACTGTGTGGTAACCCACGGCAACTGGTCAGAGAGGACCAGCGTGTTTAGTTGCCACAGTCTAAGGATCTGAATCTTAATGTGATGTCCTGGTTCAGTGTGTGCAAATGGACTGCTCATGATGGTTTATGAGGCTTAATAAACCACATGGACTGCTTTGTTTAAAAAAACCCGTGTGCTTGAATCCCGCGCCAAGCGAGTGTCCCCCAACACACTCAGTAAGAGCAATCTTACAATGGGTAATAGGCCGCTCTGAGTGCACAGGACGATGGATAATAGGCCGCTCTGTGTGCACAGGATGATGGGTAATAGGCCGCTCTGTGTGCACAGGACGATGGGTAATAGACCACTCTGTGTGCACAGGACGATGGGTAATAGGCCGCTCTGTGTGCACAGGACGATGGGTAATAGGCCACTCTGTGTGCACAGGATGATGGGTAATAGACCGCTTTGTGTGCACAGGACGATGGGTAATAGGCCGCTCTGTGTGCACAGGATGATGGGTAATAGACCGCTTTGTGTGCACAGGAAGATGGGTAATAGACCGCTCTGTGTGCACAGGACGATGGGTAATAGACCACTCTGTGTGCACAGGACGATGGGTAATAGGTCGCTCTGTGTGCACAGGACGATGGGTAATAGACCACTCTGTGTGCACAGGACGATGGGTAATAGACCGCTCTGTGTGCACAGGACGATGGGTAATAGGCCGCTCTGTGTGCACAGGACGATGGGTAATAGACCACTCTGTGTGCACAGGACGATGGGTAATAGGCCGCTCTGTGTGCACAGGATGGGTAATGGGCCACTCTGTGTGCACAGGACGATGGGTAATAGGCCGCTCTGAGTGCACAGGACGATGGGTAATAGGCCGCTCTGTGTGCACAGGACGATGGGTAATAGGCTGCTCTGTGTGCACAGGACGATGGGTAATAGACCACTCTGTGTGCACACGACGATGGGTAATAGACCGCTGTGTGCACAGGATGATGGGTAATAGGCCGCTCTGTGTGCATAGGACGATGGGTAATAGACCGCTCTGTGTGCACAGGATGATGGGTAATAGGCCGCTCTGTGTGCACAGGATGGGTAATGGGCCACTCTGTGTGCACAGGACGATGGGTAATAGGCCGCTCTGTGTGCACAGGACGATGGGTAATAGGCCACTCTGTGTGCACAGGACGATGGGTAATAGACCACTCTGTGTGCACACGACGATGGGTAATAGACCGCTGTGTGCACAGGATGATGGGTAATAGGCCGCTCTGTGTGCACAGGACGATGGGTAATAGACCGCTCTGTGTGCACAGGATGATGGGTAATAGGCCGCTCTGTGTGCACAGGATGGGTAATGGGCCACTCTGTGTGCACAGGATGATGGGTAATAGGCCGCTCTGAGTGCACAGGACGATGAGTAATAGACCGCTGTGTGCACAGGATGATGGGTAATAGGCCGCTCTGTGTGCACAGGATGATGGGTAATAGGCCACTCTGTATGCACAGGACGATGGGTAATAGGCCGCTCTGTGTGCACAGGATGATGGGTAATAGACCGCTTTGTGTGCACAGGACGATGGGTAATAGACCACTCTGTGTGCACAGGATGATGGGTAATAGGCCGCTCTGTGTGCACAGGATGGGTAATAGGCCGCTCTGTGTGCATAGGATGATGGGTAATAGGCCACTCTGTGTGCACAGGACGATGGGTAATAGGCCGCTCTGTGTGCACAGGACGATGGGTAATAGGCCGCTCTGTGTGCACAGGACGATGGGTAATAGGCCGCTCTGTGTGCACAGGACGATGGGTAATAGACCGCTCTGTGTGCACAGGACGATGGGTAATAGGCCGCTCTTTGTGCACAGGATGATGGGTAATAGGCCGCTCTGTGTGCACAGGATGATGGGTAATAGGCTGGTCTGTGTGCACAGGACGATGGGTAATAGGCCTCTCTGTGTGCACAGGATGATGGGTAATAGGCCGCTCTGAGTGCACAGGACGATGGGTAATAGGCCGTTCTGTGTGCACAGGACGATGGGTAATAGGCCGCTCTGAGTGCACAGGACGATGGGTAATAGGCTGCTCTGTGTGCACAGGACGATGGGTAATAGGCCGCTCTGAGTGCACAGGACGATGGGTAATAGGCTGCTCTGTGTGCACAGGACGATGGGTAATAGGCCGCTCTGTGTGCACAGGATGATGGGTAATAGGCCGCTCTGTGTGCACAGGACGATGGGTAATAGGCCGCTCTGTGTGCACAGGACGATGGGTAATAGGCCGCTCTGTGTGCACAGGATGATGGATAATAGGCCGCTCTGTGTGCACAGGACGATGGGTAATAGGCCGCTCTGTGTGCACAGGACGATGGGTAATAGGCCGCTCTGTGTGCACAGGATGATGGGTAATAGGCCGCTGTGTGTGCACAGTCAGTGTCCTCCGCACTGCGTCCTGTGTATAAGGGCGTTTTGCTCGTTCATCATGTGAGCGGCAGCTTTACTACACATGCTGATACTGCTCTATTGCTGTGTATAGTACAAGTCCCCTAAGGGACTAAATAACAATAAAAAATAAATAATAATCTATGCAAGTTTGGAATTGTAATGCTGGAAAATCATGTATTTAGGTCATTTTCATCAAACAATGAAAGCAGTAAAAATGAAACCTCAAACACTGGCGGATGTGCTTTCTTTTTTCACCATTTCATCCAACTTTTTTTCCCCATTTTTCAGTCCATTTTATGGCAAAGAGAAAAGTGTCATTCAAAACTATAACTCGTCCCACAAAAAAGAAGCCACAAATAGCGACAGGGACGGAAATAAAAGGCTATGAATCCTGGAAGAAAAACGGGAACAAACTAAAGTGCCCTCCTCTCCTTCACACTCCATTGGGGAGAGTAAAAGGACCGGTCATTGCAATCTACCAGGCTGGTTCCTTGTCTCCCCGACATGATCCATCAGCGGAGAGTCAGGAGCCGCGTCTACACATGACACTGTCAGACGATCCCGCTGATATCAATGAGATTAGTTCAAGTCACATAGGTATGGGGGGTTTACAGCCATAATGGTAAGTACCAGGCCCTCTGTGTGCTGCCATACAGGCTCTATACAGGCTTCATACAGACCCCAAACAGGCTCCATACATGCTCCATACAGGCCACAAACAGGCTCCATACAGACCCAAACAAGCTCCATACAGACTCCATAAAGGCTCCATACAGACTCCATACAGACCACAAACAGGTTCCATACAGATCCCATGAAGGCTCCCTACAGACCCCAAACAGGCTCTATACATGCTCCATACAGACCCCAAAAAGGCTTTAGACAGACCCCAAACAGGCTCTATACATGCTCCATACAGACCCCATAACGGGTCCATACAGACTCCATACAGATCCCAAACAGGTTCTATACATGCTCCATACAGACCCCAAACAGGCTCTATACATGCTCCATACAGACCCCAAAAAGGCTTTATACAGACCCCAAACAGGCTCTATACATGCTCCATACAGACCCCATAACGGGTCCATACAGACTCCATACAGATCCCAAACAGGTTCTATACATGCTGAATACAGACCCAAAACAGGTTCTATACATGCTCCATAAAGACCCAAAAGAGGCTCTATACATGCTCCATACAGACCCCATAAAGGCTCCATACAGACTCCACACAGGCCACAAACAGGCTCCATACAGACCCCATGAAAGCTTAAAACAGACCCCAAAGAGGCTCTATACATGCTCCATACAGACCCCATAAAGGCTCCATACAGACCCCAAACAGGCTCCATAAAGACCCCAAACAGGCTCTATACAGACCCCAAACAGGTTCTATACATGCTCCATACAGACCCAAAAGAGGCTCTATGCATGCTCTATACAGGCTTCATACAGACCACAAACAGGCTCCATACAGACCCCAGACAAGCTCCATACAGACCCCATAGAGGCTCCATACAGACTCCACACAGGCTCCATACAGGCCACAAACAGGCTCCATACAGACCCCATGAAGGCTTCATACAGACCCCAAACAGGCTCTATACATGCTCCATAGAGACCCCAAACAGGCTCCATACAGACCTCAAACAGGCTCTATACATGCTCCATACAGACCCCAAACAGGCTCTATACATGCTCCATACAGACCCCATAAAGGTCCATACAGACTCCATACAGACCCCAAACAGGTTCCATACAAACCCCAAATAGGTTCTATACATGCTCCATACAGACCCAAAAGAGGCTCTATACATGCTCCATACAGGCTCCGTACAGGCCACAAACAGGCTCCATACAGGCTCCATACATGCCCCAAACAGGCTCCATACAGACCCCAAACAGGCTCCATACAGACCCCATACATGCTCCATACAGACCCCAAACAGGCTCCATACAGACCCCATACAGGTTCCATACAGACCCCATACATGCTCCATACAGACCCCATACAGGCTCCATACAGACCCCATACATGCTCCATACAGACCCCATACAGGCTCCATACAGACCCATACATGCTCCATACAGACCCCATAAAGGCTTCATACAGACCCCAAACAGGCTCTATACATGCTCCATACAGACCCCATAAAGGCTCCATACAGACCACAAACAAGCTCCACACATGCTCTATACAAACTCCATACAGGCCACAAACAGGCTCTATACATGCTGAATGCAGACCCCAAACAGGTTCTATACATGCTCCATACAGACCCCAAACAGGCTCTATACATGCTCCATACAGACCCCAAACAGGCTCTATACATGCTCCATACAGACCCCATAACGGGTCCATACAGACTCCATACAGATCCCAAACAGGTTCTATACATGCTGAATACAGACCCAAAACAGGTTCTATACATGCTCCATAAAGACCCAAAAGAGGCTCTATACATGCTCCATACAGACCCTATAAAGGCTCCATACAGACTCCACACAGGCCACAAACAGGCTCCATACAGACCCCATGAAAGCTTAAGACAGACCCCAAAGAGGCTCTATACATGCTCCATACAGACCCCATACATGCTTCATACAGACCCCATACAGGCTCCATACAGACCCATACATGCTCCATACAGACCCCATAAAGGCTTCATGCAGACCCCAAACAGGCTCTATACATGCTCCATACAGACCCCATAAAGGCTCCATACAGACCACAAACAAGCTCCACACATGCTCTATACAAACTCCATACAGGCCACAAACAGGCTCTATACATGCTCCATACAGACCCAAAACAGGCTCTATACATGCTCCATACAGACCCCCATAAAGGCTCCATACAGACCCCAAACAGGTTCCATACAGACCTGTATATGTATAGAGCCTGTGTGGGGTCTGCATGGAGCCTGTTTGGGGTCTGTATGGAGCCTGTTTGGGGTCTGTATGGAGTATGTATAGAGCCTGTTTGGGGTCTGTATGGAGCATGTATAGAGCTTGTTTGTGGTCCGTATGGAGTCTGTAAGGAGCCTTTGCTCCATACAGACCCCAAACAGGTTCCATACAAACCCCAAATAGGTTCTATACATGCTCCATACAGACCCAAATGAGGCTCTATACATGCTCCATACAGGCTCCGTACAGGCCACAAACAGGCTCCATACAGACTCCAAACAGGCTCCATACAGACCCCACACATGCTCTATACAGACCCCAAACAGGCTCCATATATGCTTCATACAGACCCCATACAGGCTCCATACAGACCCCATACAGGCTCCATACAGACCCCATACATGCTCCATACAGACCCCATACAGGCTCCATACAGACCCCATACATGCTCCATACAGACCCCAAACAGGCTCTATACATACTCCATACAGACCCCAAACAGGCTCCATACGGACCCCAAACAGGCTTCATACAGACCCCAAACAGGCTCCATACAGACCCCACACAGGCTCTATACAGTACATATACAGGTCTGTATGGAACCTGTTTGGGGTCTGTATGGAGCATGTATAGAGCTTGTTTGTGGTCTGCATGGAGTCTGTAAGGAGCCTTTGCTCCATACAGACTCCATACAGACCACAAACAAGCTCCACACATGCACTATACAGACTCCATACAGGCTCTATACATGCTCCATACAGACCCCAAACAGGCTCCATACAGACCCCAAACAGGCTCCATACAGACCCCAAACAGGCTCCATACAGACCCCAAACAGGCTCCATACAGACCCCAAACAGGCTCCATACAGACCCCAAACAGGCTCTATACAGACCCAAAACAGGGTCTATACATGCTCCATACAGACCCAAAAGAGGCTCTATACATGCTCTATACAGGCTTCATACAGACCACAAACAGGCTCTATACAGACCCCATGAAGGCTTCAAACAGACCCAAAGAGGCTCTATACATGCTCCATACAGACCCCATAAAGGCTCCATACAGACTCCATACAGACCTCAAACGGGTTCCATACAGACCCCATAAAGGCTCCATACAGACTACATACAGAGCCTAAACAGGCTCTATACATGCTCCATACAGACCCCAAACAGGCTCCATAAAGACCCCAAACAGGCTCTATACAGACCCCAAACAGGTTCTATACATGCTCCATACAGACCCAAAAGAGGCTCTATACACGCTCTATACAGGCTTCATACAGACCAAACAGGCTCCATACAGACCCCAAACAAGCTCCATACAGACCCGATAGACATAGAGGCTCCATACAGACTCAACACAGGCTCCATACAGGCCACAAACAGGCTCCATACAGACCCCATGAAGGCTTCATACAGACCCCAAACAGGCTCTATACATGCTCCATAGAGACCCCAAACAGGCTCCATACAGACCCCAAACAGGCTCTATACATGCTCCATACAGACCCCAAACAGGCTCTATACATGCTCCATACAGACCCCATAAAGGTCCATACAGACTCCATACAGACCCCAAACAGGTTCCATACAAACCCCAAATAAGTTCTATACATGCTCCATAAAGACCCCAAAGAGGCTCTATACATGCTCCATACAGGCTCCGTACAGGCTCCATACAGACTCCATACAGGCTCCATACATGCTCTATATAGACTCCAAACAGGCTCCATACAGACCCCATACATGCTCCATACAAACCCCATGAAGGCTCATAGAGACCCCAAACAGGCTCTATACATGCTCCATACAGACCCCATAAAGGCTCCATGCAGACCACAAACAAGCTCCACACATGCTCTATACAGACTCCATACAGGCAACAAACAGGCTCTATACATGCTCCATACAGAATCCATACAGAGCCAAAACAGGCTCTATACATACTCCATACAGACCCCATAAAGGCTCCATGCAGACCACAAACAAGCTCCACACATGCTCTATACAGACTCCATACAGGCAACAAACAGGCTCTATACATGCTCCATACAGAATCCATACAGAGCCAAAACAGGCTCTATACATACTCCATACAGACCCCAAACAGGCTCTATACAAGCTCCATACAGACCCCATAAAGGCTCCATACAGACCCCAAACAGGTTCCATACAGACCTGTATATGTATAGAGCCTGTTTGGGGTCTATATGGAGCCTGTTTGGGGTCTGTATGGAGCCTGTTTGGGGTCTGTTTAGGGTCTGTATGGAGTATGTATAGAGCCTGTTTGGGGTCTGTATGGAGCATGTATAGAGCTTGTTTGTGGTCTGTATGGAGTCTGTATGGAGCCTTTGCTCCATACAGACTCCATACAGACCACAAACAAGCTCCACACATGCTCTATACAGACTCCATACAGGCCACAAACAGGCTCTATACATGAAGACAAAAAGAGAAATGATCCAGCTGGAGGTGGAGGCAGTTCAGACTTTGTGAGACTTTATTAGACGACTAAAGCGATAAATATACAATAGATCAATGGCCAAACTTGTCTGTGCTAAAAAACAAGGAAATGTGAAATATGTGAAATATGAATAGCATACTGGCTTATGAACTTTATGAACAAACACATGAGATTTTTAGCACAAGATTTGCAAACGTTGTGAGCCCATTCACCAAAACGTCAAGGTAATCTCAGATCGAATGGGTAACTACACTGACTGTCTGGTGTGAACACTTACCTATGGTATCTGAGCTGAATGCCTAATGTGAACACTTACTGATGGCTAATGACAGGATAAAGCCTACTTATATAGGAGGCTCAGAACCAATTGTGTTATAAGTAGGCTTTACCCTGTCATTAGCCATAAGCAAGTGTTCACATTAGGCATTCAGCTCAGATACCATAGGTAAGTGTTCACACCAGACAGTCAGTGTAGTTACCCATTCGATCTGAGATTACCTTGACGTTTTGGTGAATGGGCTCACAACGTTTGCAAATCTTGTGCTAAAAATCTCATGTGTTTGTTCATAAAGTTCATAAGCCAGTATGCTATTCATATTTCACATATTTCACATTTCCTTGTTTTTTAGCACAGACAAGTTTGGCCATTGATCTATTGTATATTTGACTTTTTTTGGCTACAAACTATTTATATATATATATATATTGTTCGGTCAGTTGAGCTATTTACTAAAGCGATAAATAGTTCTTCAAAAAGAAAAATCTTTACATAGCAAACACCTGGCACACCAGTGAGGAGGATCAACACGTTTCAACTATGAAGTCTTACTCATTCACTCAGTCAAGATCATGAGTAAGACTTCATAGTTGAAACGCGTTGATCTTCCTTACTGGTGTGCCAGGTGTTTGCTATGTAAAGATTTTTCTTTTTGAAGAACTATTTATCGCTTTAGTTGTCTAATAAAGTCTCACAAAGTCTGAACTGCCTCCACCTCCAGCTGGATCATTTCTCTTTTTGTCTTCATTTGCTGTGGGCGCTCACCCCGAACCGTGCTGGGCGTTGGCAGGTCTGGGGATTTCGTCTAAGACCGGTAAGCTGACTATATTCCTTTTTTCTTTTGTTATAGGCTCTATACATGCTCCATACAGACCCCAAACAGGCTCCATACAGACCCCAAACAGGCTCTATACATACTCCATACAGACCCTAAACAGACCCCAAACAGGCTCCATACAGACCCCAAACAGGCTCCATACAGACCACAAACAGGCTCCATAAATGCTTCATACAGACCCCAAACAGGCTCTATACATGCTCCATACAGACTCCACACATGCTCCATACAGACCCCAAACAGGCTCTATACATGCTCCATACAGAATCCATACAGATCCCAAACAAGCTCTATATATGCTCCATTCAGATTACATACAGGCTCCACACATGCTCTATGCATACTCTATACATGATCCATACAGGCTCCATACATAGAATCATAGAATGGTAGAGTTGGAAGGGGCCTCCTGGGTCATCTGGTCCAACCCCCTGTTCAATGAAGGATTCACTAAATCATCCCAGACAGATGTTTGTCCAGCCTCTGGTTGAAGACTTCCATTGAAGGAGAACTCACCACCTCTCGTGGCCGCCTGTTCCACTCATTGATCACCCTAACTGTCAAAACGTTTTTTTCTAATATCTAATCTGTGTCTCCTCCCATTCAGTTTCATCCCATTGCTTCTAGTCTTTCCTTGTGCAAATGAGAATAAAGATGATCCTTCTACAATGTGACAGCCCTTGAGATATTTGTAGACAGCTATTAACTCTCCTCTGTCTTCTTTTTTGCAAGCTAAACATTCCCAAATCCTGTAAACGTTCCTCATAGGACATGGTATGCAGACCGGTCACCATTCTGGTCGCTCTTCTCTGAACTTGCTCCAGCTTGTTGATATCTTTTTTTTTAAATGTGGTGCCCAAAACTGGACCCAGTATTCCAAATGAGGTCTGACCAAAGAGGAGTAGAGGGCAATAATGACTTTACGTGATCTAGACTCTATGCTTCTGTTATTACATCCCAGAATTGTATTTGCTCTTTTTGCTGCTGCATCACACTGTTGACTCCTGTTCAGTCTGTGATCTATTAGTGTCTTACCTGTCTTTTTCACACGTGCTGTTGCTTAGCCCTATTTCTCCCATTCTGTATATGCTTTTTTCATTTTTATTGCCCAGATGTAGTACTTTGCATTTTTCCCTGTTAAAAACCATTCTGTTAGTTGCTGCCCACAACTCCAGTTTATTTATATCTTCTTGAATCCTCTCTCTCTCTTCTCTAGTATTAGCTATACCTCCTAGCTTTGTGTCATCAGCAAATTTAATCAGTTTACCCTCAATTCCTTCATCTAAATCATTGATAAAGATGTTGAACAATACAGGGCCCAGGACAGAACCCTGTGGTACCCCACTTGAGACATTCTTCCAACTGGATGTGCAGCCATTTACGACCACTCCTTGGGTCCGATCACTAAGCCATTATGAATTCACCTAACAGTTGCCTTGTCCATTCCATACTTAGTCATTTTTTCAATATGGATGGTGTGAGATACTTTGTCAAATGCTTTGCTGAAGTCAAGATATACTATATCTACAGCATTTCCCTGATCCACCCAGTCAGTGATTCTGTCAGAGAAGGAAATTAAGTTTTCCCTGATTACATGTTCTCCCCTATTAAATGTTCTCCCTGATTACATGTTTTCCCTGATTACATGTTCTCCATGATTACATGTTCCTGCTGATTACATGTTTTCCCTGATTACATGTTCTCCATGATTACATGTTCCTGCTGATTACATGTTCTCCCAGATTACATGTTCTCCCCTATTACATGTTCTCCCCTATTACATGTTCTCCCCGATTACATGTTCTCCCCTATTACATGTTCTCCCCTATTACATGTTCTCCCCGATTACATGTTCTCCCCAATTACATGTGCTACCCGATTACATGTGCTCCCCGATTACATGTTCTTCCTCATTACATGTTCTTCCTCATTACATGTTCTCCCCGATTACATGTTCCTCCTCATCACATGTTCTCCCCGATTACATGTTTTCTCCGATTACATGTTTTCCCCGATTACATGTTTTCCCTGAGTACATGTTTTCCCTGAGTACATGTTCTCTCCGATTACATGTTCTCCCCGATTACATGTTCTTCCTCATTACATGTTTTCCCTGATTACATGTTCTCCCCGATTTCATGTTCTTCCTCATTACATGTTCTCCCTGATTACATGTTCTCCCCGATTATATGTTCTTCCTCATTACATGTTCTCTCCGATTACATGTTCTCCCCGATTACATGTTCTTCCTCATTACATGTTCTCTCTGATCTCATGTTCTCCCTGGTTACATGTTCTTCCTCATAACATCTTCCCCCCCCCCGATTACATGTTCTCCATCATTACATGTTCTCCCCGATTGCATGTTCTTCCTCATTACATCTTCCCCCCCCCCGATTACATGTACTCCATCATTACATGTTCTCCCCGATTACATGTTCTTCCTCATTACATCTTCCCCCCCCGATTACATGTTCTCCATCATTACATGTTCTCTCTGATTACATGTGATCCCCGATTACATGATCTTCCTCATTACATGTTCTCCCTGATTACATGTTCTTCCTCATTACATGTTCTCCCTGATTACATGTTCTTCCTCATTACATGTTCTCCCTGATTACATGTTCTCCCCGATTACATGTTCTTCCTCATTACATGTTCTCCCTGATTACATGTTCTCCCCGATTACATGTTCTTCCTCATTACATGTTCTCTCTGATCTCATGTTCTCCCTGGTTACATGTTCTTCCTCATTACATCTTTCCCCCCCCCCGATTACATGTTCTCCATCATTACATGTTCTCCCCGATTACATGATCTTCCTCATTACATCTTCCCCCCCGATTACATGTACTCCATCATTACATGTTCTCCCCGATTACATGTTCTTCCTCATTACATCTTCCCCCCCGATTACATGTTCTCCATCATTACATGTTCTCTCTGATTACATGTTCTCCCCGATTACATGATCTTCCTCATCACATGTTCTCCCGATTACATGTTCTTCCTCATTACATGTTCTCCCTGATTACATGTTCTCCCTGATTACATGTTCTTCCTCATTACATGTTCTTCCTCATTACATGTTCTCCCTGATTACATGTTCTTCCTCATTACATGTTCTCCCTGATTACATGTTCTCCCCGATTACATGTTCTTCCTCATTACATGTTCTCTCTGATCTCATGTTCTCCCTGGTTACATGTTCTTCCTCATTACATCCCCCCCCCCCCGATTACATGTTCTCCATCATTACATGTTCTCCCCGATTACATGTTCTTCCTCATTACATGTTCTCTCTGATCTCATGTTCTCCCTGGTTACATGTTCTTCCTCATTACATCTTTCCCCCCCCCGATTACATGTTCTCCATCATTACATGTTCTCCCCGATTACATGTCCTTCCTCATTACATCTTCCCCCCCCCGATTACATGTACTCCATCATTACATGTTCTCCCCGATTACATGTTCTTCCTCATTACATCTTCCCCCCCGATTACATGTTCTCCATCATTACATGTTCTCTCTGATTACATGTTCTCCCCGATTACATGATCTTCCTCATCACATGTTCTCCCGATTACATGTTCTTCCTCATTACATGTTCTCCCTGATTACATGTTCTCCCTGATTACATGTTCTTCCTCATTACATGTTCTCCCTGATTACATGTTCTCTCCGATTACATGTTCTTCCTCATTACATGTTCTCCCTGATTACATGTTCTCCCCGATTACATGCTCTTCCTCATTACATGTTCTCCCTGATTACATGTTCTTCCTCATTACATGTTCTCCCTGATTACATGTTCTCCCCGATTACATGTTCTCTCTGATTACATGTTCTCCATCATTACATGTTCTCCCCTATTACATGTCCTTCCTCATTACATCTTCCCCCCCCCGATTACATGTACTCCATCATTACATGTTCTCCCCGATTACATGTTCTTCCTCATTACATCTTCCCCCCCGATTACATGTTCTCCATCATTACATGTTCTCTCTGATTACATGTTCTCCCCGATTACATGATCTTCCTCATCACATGTTCTCCCGATTGCATGCTCTTCCTCATTACATGTTCTCCCTGATTACATGTTCTTCCTCATTACATGTTCTCCCTGATTACATGTTCTCCCCGATTACATGTTCTTCCTCATTACATGTTCTCCCTGATTACATGTTCTTCCTCATTACATTTCCCCCCCCCCGATGGCATGTTCTCCATCATTACATGTTCTTCCTCATTACATTTCCCCCCCGATTGCATGTTCTCCATCATTACATGTTCTCCCTGATTACATGTTCTCCCCGATTACATGTTCTTCCTCATTACATGTTCTCCCCGATTACATGTTCTTCCTCATTACATGTTCTCTCTGATCTCATGTTCTCCCTGGTTACATGTTCTTCCTCATTACATCTTTCCCCCCCCGATTACATGTTCTCCATCATTACATGTTCTCCCCGATTACATGTTCTTTCTCATTACATCTTCCCCCCCCCCCGATTACATGTACTACATCATTACATGTTCTCCCCGATTACATGTTCTTCCTCATTACATCTTCCCCCCCGATTACATGTTCTCCATCATTACATGTTCTCTCTGATTACATGTTCTCCCCGATTACATGATCTTCCTCATCACATGTTCTCCCGATTACATGTTCTTCCTCATTACATGTTCTCCCTGATTACATGTTCTCCCTGATTACATGTTCTTCCTCATTACATGTTCTCCCTGATTACATGTTCTCTCCGATTACATGTTCTTCCTCATTACATGTTCTCCCCGATTACAAGCTCTTCCTCATTACATGTTCTCCCTGATTACATGTTCTTCCTCATTACATGTTCTCCCTGATTACATGTTCTCCCCGATTACATGTTCTCTCTGATTACATGTTCTCCATCATTACATGTTCTCCCCGATTACATGTTCTTCCTCATTACATCTTCCCCCCCGATTACATGTACTCCATCATTACATGTTCTCCCCGATTACATGTTCTTCCTCATTACATCTTCCCCCCCGATTACATGTTCTCCATCATTACATGTTCTCTCTGATTACATGTTCTCCCCGATTACATGATCTTCCTCATCACATGTTCTCCCGATTACATGCTCTTCCTCATTACATGTTCTCCCTGATTACATGTTCTCCCCGATTACATGTTCTTCCTCATTACATGTTCTCTCTGATTACATGTTCTTCCTCATTACATGTTCTCCCTGATTACATGTTCTCCCCGATTACATGATCTTCCTCATCACATGTTCTCCCGATTACATGCTCTTCCTCATTACATGTTCTCCCTGATTACATGTTCTTCCTCATTACATGTTCTCCCTGATTACATGTTCTCCCTGATTACATGTTCTTCCTCATTACATGTTCTCCCTGATTACATGTTCTTCCTCATTACATGTTCTCCCTGATTACATGTTCTTCCTCATTACATTTTCCCCCCCCCCCCCGATGGCATGTTCTCCATCATTACATGTTCTTCCTCATTACATTTCCCCCCCGATTGCATGTTCTCCATCATTACATGTTCTCCCTGATTACATGTTCTCCCCGATTACATGTTCTTCCTCATTACATGTTCTCCCTGATTACATGTTCTCCCTGGTTACATGTTCTTCCTCATTACGTCTTCTCCCCCCGATTACATGTTCTCCATCATTACATGTTCTCTCTGATTACATGTTCTCCCCGATTACATGTTCTTCCTCATTACATGTTCTCCCTGATTACATGTTCTTCCTCATTACATTTTCCCCCCCGATTGCATGTTCTCCATCATTACATGTTCTCCCTGAGTACATGTTCTCCCTGAGTACATGTTCTCCCTGATTACATGTTCTTCCTCATTACATGTTCTCCCTGATTACATGTTCTTCCTCATTACATGTTCTCCCTGATTACATGTTCTCCCCGATTACATGTTCTTCCTCATTACATGTTCTCCCTGATTACAAGTTCTTCCTCATTACATTTTCCCCCCCGATTGCATGTTCTCCATCATTACATGTTCTCCCTGAGTACATGTTCTCCCTGATTACATGTTCTCCCTGATTACATGTTCTCCCTGATTACATGTTCTTCCTCATTACATGTTCTCTCTGATTACATGTTCTCCCCGATTACATGTTCTTCCTCATTACATGTTCTCCCTGATTACATGTTCTTCCTCATTACATGTTCTCCCTGATTACATGTTCTCCCTGATTACATGTTCTCCCTGATTACATGTTCTCCCCGATTACATGATCTTCCTCATTACATGTTCTCCCCGATTACATGATCTTCCTCATTACATGTTCTCCCTGATTACATGTTCTTCCTCATTACATGTTCTCCCTGATTACATGTTCTTCCTCATTACATGTTCTCCCTGATTACATGTTCTTCCTCATTACATGTTCTCCCCGATTACATGATCTTCCTCATTACATGTTCTCCCTGATTACATGTTCTTCCTCATTACATGTTCTCCCTGATTAGATGTTCTCCCCGATTACATGTTCTTCCTCATTACATGTTCTCCCTGATTACATGTTCTTCCTCATTACATGTTCTCCCTGATTACATGTTCTCCCTGGTTACATGTTCTTCCTCATTACATCATCCCCCCTGATTGCATGTTCTCCACCATTACATGTTCTCCCTGATTACATGTTCTCCCCGATTACATGATCTTCCTCATTACATGTTCTCCCCGATTACATGATCTTCCTCATTACATGTTCTCCCGATTTACATGCTCTTCCTCATTACATGTTCTCCCTGATTACATGTTCTTCCTCATTACATGTTCTCCCTGATTACATGTTCTCCCCGATTACATGTTCTTCCTCATTACATGTTCTCCCTGATTACATGTTCTTCCTCATTACATTTCCCCCCCCGATGGCATGTTCTCCATCATTACATGTTCTTCCTCATTACATTTCCCCCCCGATTGCATGTTCTCCATCATTACATGTTCTCCCTGATTACATGTTCTCCCCGATTACATGTTCTTCCTCATTACATGTTCTCCCCGATTACATGTTCTTCCTCATTACATGTTCTCTCTGATCTCATGTTCTCCCTGGTTACATGTTCTTCCTCATTACATCTTTCCCCCCCCGATTACATGTTCTCCATCATTACATGTTCTCCCCGATTACATGTTCTTTCTCATTACATCTTCCCCCCCCCGATTACATGTACTCCATCATTACATGTTCTCCCCGATTACATGTTCTTCCTCATTACATCTTCCCCCCCGATTACATGTTCTCCATCATTACATGTTCTCTCTGATTACATGTTCTCCCCGATTACATGATCTTCCTCATCACATGTTCTCCCGATTACATGTTCTTCCTCATTACATGTTCTCCCTGATTACATGTTCTCCCTGATTACATGTTCTTCCTCATTACATGTTCTCCCTGATTACATGTTCTCTCCGATTACATGTTCTTCCTCATTACATGTTCTCCCCGATTACAAGCTCTTCCTCATTACATGTTCTCCCTGATTACATGTTCTTCCTCATTACATGTTCTCCCTGATTACATGTTCTCCCCGATTACATGTTCTCTCTGATTACATGTTCTCCATCATTACATGTTCTCCCCGATTACATGTTCTTCCTCATTACATCTTCCCCCCCGATTACATGTACTCCATCATTACATGTTCTCCCCGATTACATGTTCTTCCTCATTACATCTTCCCCCCCGATTACATGTTCTCCATCATTACATGTTCTCTCTGATTACATGTTCTCCCCGATTACATGATCTTCCTCATCACATGTTCTCCCGATTACATGCTCTTCCTCATTACATGTTCTCCCTGATTACATGTTCTCCCCGATTACATGTTCTCCCCGATTACATGTTCTTCCTCATTACATGTTCTCCCTGATTACATGTTCTTCCTCATTACATGTTCTCTCTGATTACATGTTCTTCCTCATTACATGTTCTCCCTGATTACATGTTCTCCCCGATTACATGATCTTCCTCATCACATGTTCTCCCGATTACATGCTCTTCCTCATTACATGTTCTCCCTGATTACATGTTCTTCCTCATTATATGTTCTCCCTGATTACATGTTCTCCCCGATTACATGTTCTTCCTCATTACATGTTCTCCCTGATTACATGTTCTTCCTCATTACATTTCCCCCCCCCCCGATGGCATGTTCTTCCTCATTACATTTCCCCCCCGATTGCATGTTCTCCATCATTACATGTTCTCCCTGATTACATGTTCTCCCCGATTACATGTTCTTCCTCATTACATGTTCTCCCTGATTACATGTTCTCCCTGGTTACATGTTCTTCCTCATTACGTCTTCTCCCCCCGATTACATGTTCTCCATCATTACATGTTCTCTCTGATTACATGTTCTCCCCGATTACATGTTCTTCCTCATTACATGTTCTCCCTGATTACATGTTCTTCCTCATTACATTTTCCCCCCCGATTGCATGTTCTCCATCATTACATGTTCTCCCTGAGTACATGTTCTCCCTGATTACATGTTCTTCCTCATTACATGTTCTCCCTGATTACATGTTCTTCCTCATTACATGTTCTCCCTGATTACATGTTCTTCCTCATTACATGTTCTCCCTGATTACATGTTCTCCCTGATTACATGTTCTCCCTGATTACATGTTCTCCCTGATTACATGTTCTCCCCGATTACATGATCTTCCTCATTACATGTTCTCCCCGATTACATGATCTTCCTCATTACATGTTCTCCCTGATTACATGTTCTTCCTCATTACATGTTCTCCCTGATTACATGTTCTTCCTCATTACATGTTCTCCCTGATTACATGTTCTTCCTCATTACATGTTCTCCCCGATTACATGATCTTCCTCATTACATGTTCTCCCTGATTACATGTTCTTCCTCATTACATGTTCTCCCTGATTAGATGTTCTCCCCGATTACATGTTCTCCCTGATTACATGTTCTTCCTCATTACATGTTCTCCCTGATTACATGTTCTTCCTCATTACATGTTCTCCCTGATTACATGTTCTTCCTCATTACATGTTCTCCCCGATTACATGTTCTTCCTCATTACATGTTCTCCCTGATTACATGTTCTTCCTCATTACATGTTCTCCCCGATTACATGTTCTTCCTCATTACATGTTCTCCCTGATTACATGTTCTTCCTCATTACATGTTCTCCCTGATTACATGTTCTCCCTGGTTACATGTTCTTCCTCATTACATCATCCCCCCTGATTGCATGTTCTCCACCATTACATGTTCTCCCTGATTACATGTTCTCCCCGATTACATGATCTTCCTCATTACATGTTCTCCCCGATTACATGATCTTCCTCATTACATGTTCTCCCTGATTACATGATCTTCCTCATTACATCATCCCCCCTGATTGCATGTTCTCCATCATTACATGTTCTCCCTGATTACATGTTCTCCCCGATTACATGTTCTTCCTCATTACATGTTCTCCCTGATTACATGTTCTCCCTGATTACATGTTCTCCCTGATTACATGTTCTTCCTCATTACATGTTCTCCCTGATTACATGTTCTTCCTCATTACATTTCCCCCCCCGATGGCATGTTCTCCATCATTACATGTTCTCCCTGATTACATGTTCTCCCCGATTACATGTTCTTCCTCATTACATGTTCTCCCTGATTACATGTTCTTCCTCATTACATTTTCCCCCCCGATTGCATGTTCTCCATCATTACATGTTCTCCCTGATTACATGTTCTCCCCGATTACATGTTCTTCCTCATTACATGTTCTCCCTGATTACATGTTCTCCCCGATTACATGTTCTTCCTCATTACATGTTCTCCCTGATTACATGTTCTTCCTCATTACATTTCCCTCCCCCGATGGCATGTTCTCCATCATTACATGTTCTCCCTGATTACATGTTCTCCCCGATTACATGTTCTTCCTCATTACATGTTCTCCCTGATTACATGTTCTCCCTGGTTACATGTTCTTCCTCATTACGTCTTCTCCCCCCGATTACATGTTCTCCATCATTACATGTTCTCCCTGATTACATGTTCTCCCCGATTACATGTTCTTCCTCATTACATGTTCTCCCTGATTACATGTTCTCCCTGGTTACATGTTCTTCCTCATTACATGTTCTCCCTGATTACATGTTCTTCCTCATTACATTTTCCCCCCCGATTGCATGTTCTCCATCATTACATGTTCTCCCTGATTACATGTTCTCCCCGATTACATGTTCTTCCTCATTACATGTTCTCCCTGATTACATGTTCTCCCTGGTTACATGTTCTTCCTCATTACGTCTTCTCCCCCCGATTACATGTTCTCCATCATTAAATGTTCTCCCTGATTACATGTTCTCCCCGATTACATGTTCTTCCTCATTACATGTTCTCCCTGATTACATGTTCTCCCTGGTTACATGTTCTTCCTCATTACATGTTCTCCCTGATTACATGTTCTTCCTCATTACATTTTCCCCCCCGATTGCATGTTCTCCATCATTACATGTTCTCCCTGATTACATGTTCTCCCCGATTACATGTTCTTCCTCATTACATGTTCTCCCTGATTACATGTTCTCCCCGATTACATGTTCTTCCTCATTACATGTTCTCCCTGATTACATGTTCTCTCTGATCTCATGTTCTCCCTGGTTACATGTTCTTCCTCATAACATCTTCCCCCCCCCGATTACATGTTCTCCATCATTACATGTTCTCCCTGATTACATGTTCTTCCTCATTACATTTCCCCCCCCGATTACATGTTCTTCCTCATTACATGTTCTCCCTGATTACATGTTCTCCCCGATTACATGTTCTTCCTCATTACATGTTCTCCCTGATTACATGTTCTTCCTCATTACATTTCCCCCCGATGGCATGTTCTCCATCATTACATGTTCTCCCTGATTACATGTTCTCCCCGATTACATGTTCTTCCTCATTACATGTTCTCCCTGATTACATGTTCTCCCCGATTACATGTTCTTCCTCATTACATGTTCTCCCTGATTACATGTTCTTCCTCATTACATGTTCTCCCTGATTACATGTTCTCCATCATTACATGTTCTCCCTGATTACATGTTCTCCCCGATTACATGTTCTTCCTCATTACATGTTCTCCCTGATTACATGTTCTCCCTGGTTACATGTTCTTCCTCATTACGTCTTCTCCCCCCGATTACATGTTCTCCATCATTACATGTTCTCCCTGATTTCATGTTCTCGCTGATTCCTTTTCGTTGTATAAAACTCCACTTTGTTCTCCTTTCTGCTCTTTACACAATGTTTTCTGCTGATATTTCCTGTCTGTGTGCTGTAGAGTTTGGGGGTCTCCTAACTGTTGGGGTACAGAGGGGTCAGTGTGGCACCTCATTGTGCCCGACCCTTCAGTTCTCAGGTCAGGACAGGTCACTATCGGGGGGCGTACGATGGCTCACAGAGGGGCTGTCACTGCTGCTGCTGTTCTCCTGAATTTCCTATTTACTTTTGTTCCTGTTCCTCTTTGTTTCTGAGAAATGGCCGCCTATTTCTTCTTTATAAGTCTTGACCTTTTACCAAGTGGGTGTGGTCTTTGAGAAGCCACCAACAGAGGATAGTTTAAGACCATGCCCATGTGGCTAAAATGAGTAGAGTTACATACAGTGAGGAGGGGCCAAAAACCAGCAGAAGATTGGGGAGAACAGTGGCATTTCCTCTACGTCTTTATGTCGTCCCCGTATGGGACCTGGCGCTCAGAAGGGCCACACCATCAAATGACTCTGCAGGGAGGTTCTTAAGAAACTATTGTGCTGATGAAGTGCTCAGGCCACGCCACGCTGAAGCTCCCTCCCTGCCGTGATGGCAGCCGGCGCCGTGTTCTGAACATGCGCCAGGAATGTGTCGCTCGATGCATGCGCAAAGGAGACGTTGCTGTCAATCAATGCTGTGAGCAGAGGAGATGGGTCACAGTGCTAACCTTCAGAGTGGTGGGAGAGGATGAGGAGGCTGACACACGAAGCTCCAGCGCCGGACCCAAAAATGGTGATTCTCTCGGGATCTCCTCCAAAATGGCCAATGTTCTCCTCCAACCAACGCAGGGCCTGGATCTGGTCCAGGAGGCCATAGTTACCCTTGGCTGCTGGATCTCCTGTACTTAGAAAGCCTAAAGATAGAAGAAATTAGTCAGTCACCTCCTCTGTACAGGTGTTCATCACATGACTATGGTGGGGTGACTGCTGCGCTCCAGGTGGTGTGCCAACGGTGGGGCACACAGGGAGCCAAAGAGATAGGGAAGAGACCAGAGTCAGTCACCTCCACTGTACGGGCGTCCATCACATAATTCTGGTGGGGTGACTGCTGCTCTCCAGGTGGTGCGCCAACGGTGGGGCACACAGGGAGCCAAAGAGGTAGGGAAGAGACCAGAGTCAGTCACCTCTGTAAGGGCGCCCATCCCATGACTCTGGTGGGGTGACTGCTGCTCTCCAGGTGGTGCACCAACGGTGGGGCACACAGGGAGCCAAAGAGGTAGGGAAGAGACCAGACTCAGTCACCTCCACTGTACAGGAGCCCATCACATGATTCTGGTGGGATAACTGCTGCGCTCCAGGTGGTGCGCCAACGGTGGGGCACACAGGCGATGATACTGGGGGACCGGGACCCTGCAGTGAGTGATGGGGCAGGGCAATGACACCAGGGGCCAGGATCCTGCAGTGAGTGATTGGGCAGAGCTGCAGGGTATGACACCGGGGGCCAGGACCCTGTAGTAGGTGATGAGGCAAAGCCACAGGGCGATGACATCGGGGGTCGAGACCTTGTAGTGGGTAATGGGTTACAGCCGCAGGGAGATACTGAGGGCCCGGGACCCTGTAGTGGGTGATGGGGCAGAGCCGCAGGGAGATGACACCAAGGGGGCCGGGACCCTGCAGTGGCTGTTGGGGCAGAGCTGCAGGGCGGTGATAACGGGGGTCGGGACTCTGTAGTGGTGATGGGGCATAGCCGCAGGGCGGTGACATCGGGGACCGTGACCCTGTAGTGGGTGATGGGGTAGAGCCGCAGAGCGATGACACTGGGAGCTGGGACCCTGCAGTGGGTGATGGGGCAAAGCCATAGGGTGATGACACTTGGGGTCGGGACCCAGTAGTGGGTGATGGGGAAGAGCTGCAGGGTGGTGATACCGGGGGGGCAGGGACCCTGTAGTGGGTGATGGGGCAGCGCCGCAGGGTGGTGATACTGGGGGGCCGGGACCCTTTAGTGGGTGATGAGGAAGAGTCGCAAGGAGGTGATAACGGGGGGCCGGGATCCTGTAGTGGGTGATGGGGCAGAGCCACAGAGCAATGATACTGGGGGTCCAGGACCCTCTAGTGGGTGATGGGGCAGAGCTGCAGGGCGGTGATACCGGAGGGGTCGGGACCCTGTAGTGGGTGATGGGGCAGAGCTGCAGGGTGGTGATAACGGGGGTCGGGACCCTGTAGTGGGTGATGGGGCAGAGTTGCTGGGCAGTGATACTGGGGGGTCGGGACCCTCTAGTGGGTGATGCGGCAGAGCTGTAGGGTGGTGATACCGGGGGGTAGGGACCCTGTGGTGGGTGATGGGGCAGAGCCGCAGGGCGGTGATATTGGGGGGCTGGGACCCTGTAGTGGGTGATGGGGAAGAGTCGCAAACAGGTGATACCGGGGGGCCGGGATCCTGTAGTGGGTGATGGGGCAGAGCCACAGAGCAATGATACTGGGAGGACCAGGAGCCTCTAGCGGGTGATGGGGCAGAGCTGCAGGGCGGTGATACCGGAGGGGTCGTGACCCTGTAGTGGATGATGGTGCATAGTTGCTGGGCAGTGATACTGGGGGGCCGGGACCCCCTATTGGGTGATGCGGCAGAGCCGCAGGGCGGTGATGCTGGCTGGCCGGGTCCCTGCAGTGGCTGTTGGGGCAGAGCTGCAGGGCGGTGATAACGAGGGTCGGTACCCTGGAGTGGTGATGGGGCAGAGCCGCAGGGAGAAGACACCAGGGGGGGCCGGGACCCTGCATCAGGTGATGGGGTAGAGCCGCAGAGCGATGACACTGGGAGCTGGGACCCTGCAGTGGGTGATGGGGCAAAGCCATAGGGCGATGACACTTGGGGTCGGGACCCAGTAGTTGGTGATGGGGAAGAGCTGCAGAGTGGTGATACCGGGGGGCCGGGACACTGTAGTGGGTGACGGGGAACAGTTGCAAGGAGGCGATACCGGAGGCCGGGATCCTGTAGGGGGTGATGGGGCAGAGCCACAAAGCAATGATACTGGGGGGCGGGACCCTCTAGTGGGTGATGGGCCAGAGCTGCAGGGCGGTGATACCGGGGGGGTCGGGACCCTGTAGTGGGTGATGGGGCAGAGTTGCAGGGCGGTGATAACGGGGGTCGGGACCCTGTAGTGGGTGATGGGGCAGAGTTGCAGGGCGGTGATTCTGGGGGGCCGGGACCCTCTAGTGGGTGATGCGGCAGAGCCGCAGGGCGGTGGTACTGGCTGGCCAGTACCCTGAAGTGGCTGATGGGGCAGAGCTGTAGGGTGGTGATAAAGGGGGTCGGGACCCTCTAGTGGGTGATGCGGCAGAGCCGCAGGGCAGTGATACTGGCTGGCCGGGACCCTGCAGTGGCTGATGGGGCAGAGCTGCAGGGCGGTGATAACGGGGGTCGGGACCCTGCAGTGGCTGTTGGGGCAGAGCTGCAGGGTGGTGATAACGGGGTCGGGACCCTCTAGTGGGTGATGTGGCAGAGCTGCAGGGCAGTGATAACGGGGGTTGGGACACTGTAGTTGGTGATGGACGGTGATAACGGGGGTCAGGGCCTTGTAGTAGTGATGGGGCATAGCTGCACGGCGGTGATACCGGGGATCTGGGACCCCGTAGTGGGTAAAGGGGCAGAGCTGCATGGCTGTGATACCGGGGGTCGGGACCCTTTAGTGGTGATGGGTAGAGCTGCAAGGAGGTGATACCAGGGGTCTGGGACCCTGTAGTGGGTGATGGAGCAGAGCTGCAGGGCGGTGATACTGGGGGTCGGGACCCTGTAGTGGGTGATGGAGCAGAGCTGCAGGGCGGTGATAACGGGGGTCGGGACCCTGTAGTGGGTGATGGGGCAGAGCTGCAGGGCAATGATACTGGGGGCCGGGACCCTGTAGTGGGTGATGTGGCAGAGCTGCAGGGCGATGATAATGGGGTCGGGACCCTGTAGTGGGTAATGGGGCAGAGCTGCAGGGCGGTGATAATGGGGGTCAGTACCCTGTAGTGGTGATGGGGCAGAGCCGCAGGGAGATGACAAAAGGGGGGGCCGGGACCCAGCATCAGGTGATGGGGTAGAGCCGCAAAGCGATGACACTGGGAGCTGGGACCCTGCAGTGGGTGATGGGGCAAAGCCATAGGGCGATGACACTTGGGGTCGGGACCCAGTAGTTGGTGAAGGGGAAGAGCTGCAGAGTGGTGATACCGGGGGACAGGACCTTGTAGTTGTGATGGGGCAGAGTTGCAGGGCAGTGATACTAGGGGTCCGGGACCCTGTAGTGGGTAATGGGGCAGAGCTGCAGGGCGTTGATACAGGGAGTCGGGACCCTGTAGTGGTGATGGGGCAGAGCCGTAGGGCAATGATACTGGGAGCCGGGACCCTGTAGTGGGTAATGAGGCAGAGCTGCAGGACGGTGATACCGGGGGGCGACCCTGTAGTGGGTAATGAGGCAGAGCTGCAGGGCGGTGATACCGGGGGTCGGGACCCTGTAGTGGGTGATGGGGCAGAGCCGCAGGGCAATGATACTGGGGGCCGGGACCCTGTAGTGGGTAATGGGGCAGAGCTGCAGGGCGGTGATACGGGGGGGTCGGGACCCTGTAGTGGTGATGGGGCAGAGCCATAAGGCAATGATACTGGGAGCCAGGACCCTCTAGTGGGTAATGAGACAGAGCCGCAGGGCGGTGATACCGGGGGGCCAGGACCCTCTAGTGGGTGACGGGGCAGAGCCGCAGGGCAATGATACTGGGGGTCGGGACCCTATAGTGGGTAATGGGGCAGAGCTGCAGGGCGGTGATACCGGGGGGTCGGGACCCTGTAGTGGTGATGGGGCAGATCTGCAGGGCAGTGATTACGGGGTTAGGACCCTGTAGTGGTGATGGGGCAGATCTGCAGGGCAGTGATTACGGGGTCAGGACCCTGTAGTGGGTAATGGGGCAGAGCTGCAGGGCGGTGATTCCGGGGGTCGGGACCCTGTAGTGGGTAATGGGGCAGAGCTGCAAGGCGGTGATACCGGGGGTCGGGACCCTGTAGTGGTGAGTGGGCAGAGTTGCAGGGCAGTGATTACGGGGTCGGGACCCTGCAGTGGCTGTTGGGGTAGAGCTGCAGGGCGGTGATAACGGGGGTCGGGACCCTCTAGTGGGTGATGCGGCAGAGCTGCAGGGCGGTGATAACAGGAGACAGGACCCTGTAGTTGTGATGGGGCAGAGTTGCAGGGCAGTGATACTAGGGGTCCGGGACCCTGTAGTGAGTAATGGGGCAGAGCTGCAGGGCGGTGATACCGGGAGTCGGGACCCTGTAGTGGTGATGGGGCAGAGCCGTAGGGCAATGATACTGGGAGCCGGGACCCTGTAGTGGGTAATGGGGCAGAGCTGCAGGGCGGTGATACCGGGGGTCGGGACCCTGTAGTGGTGATGGGGCAGAGCCGTAGGGCAATGATACGGGGGGGTCGGGACCCTGTAGGGGTGATGGGGCAGAGCCGCAGGGCAATGATACTGGAGGCCGGGACCCTGTAGTGGGTGACGGGGCATAGCCGCAGGGCGGTGACATCGGGGACCGTGACCCTGTAGTGGGTGATGGGGTAGAGCCACAGAGCGATGACACTGGGAGCTGGGACCCTGCAGTGGGTGATGGGGCAAAGCCATAGGGCGATGACACTTGGGGTCGGGACCCAGTAGTTGGTGATGGGGAAGAGCTGCAAGGAGGCGATACCGGAGGCCGGGATCCTGTAGGGGGTGATGGGGCAGAGCCACAAAGCAATGATACTGGGGGACGGGACCCTCTAGTGGGTAAGGGCCAGAGCTGCAGGGCGGTGATACCGGGGGGGTCGGGACCCTGTAGTGGGTGATGGGGCAAAGCCATAGGGCGATGACACTTGGGGTCGGGACCCAGTAGTTGGTGAAGGGGAAGAGCTGCAGAGTGGTGATACCGGGGGACAGGACCTTGTAGTTGTGATGGGGCAGAGTTGCAGGGCAGTGATACTAGGGGTCCGGGACCCTGTAGTGGGTAATGGGGCAGAGCTGCAGGGCGTTGATACAGGGAGTCGGGACCCTGTAGTGGTGATGGGGCAGAGCCGTAGGGCAATGATACTGGGAGCCGGGACCCTGTAGTGGGTAATGAGGCAGAGCTGCAGGACGGTGATACCGGGGGGCGACCCTGTAGTGGGTAATGAGGCAGAGCTGCAGGGCGGTGATACCGGGGGTCGGAACCCTGTAGTGGGTGATGGGGCAGAGCCGCAGGGCAATGATACTGGGGGCCGGGACCCTGTAGTGGGTAATGGGGCAGAGCTGCAGGGCGGTGATACGGGGGGGTCGGGACCCTGTAGTGGTGATGGGGCAGAGCCATAAGGCAATGATACTGGGAGCCAGGACCCTCTAGTGGGTAATGGGACAGAGCCGCAGGGCGGTGATACCGGGGGGCCGGGACCCTCTAGTGGGTGATGGGGCAGAGCCGCAGGGCAATGAAACTGGGGGGCCGGGACCCTGTAGTGGGTGATGGGGCAGAGCTGCAGGGCGGTGATAATGGGGTCGGGACCCTGTAGTGGGTAATGGGGCAGAGCTGCAGGGCGGTGATTCCGGGGGTCGGGACCCTGTAGTGGGTGATGGGGCAGAGCTGCAAGGCGGTGATACCGGGGGTCGGGACCCTGTAGTGGTGATTGGGCAGAGTTGCAGGGCGGTGATTACGGGGTCGGGACCCTGCAGTGGCTGTTGGGGTAGAGCTGCAGGGCGGTGATAACGGGGGTCGGGACCCTCTAGTGGGTGATGCGGCAGAGCTGCAGGGCGGTGATAACGGGGGACAGGACCCTGTAGTTGTGATGGGGCAGAGTTGCAGGGCAGTGATACTAGGGGTCCGGGACCCTGTAGTGAGTAATGGGGCAGAGCTGCAGGGCGGTGATACCGGGAGTCGGGACCCTGTAGTGGTGATGGGGCAGAGCCGTAGGGCAATGATACTGGGAGCCGGGACCCTGTAGTGGGTAATGGGGCAGAGCTGCAGGGCGGTGATACTGGGGGTCGGGACCCTGTAGTGGGTAATGGGGCAGAGCTGCAGGGCTGTGATACCGGGGGTCGGGACCCTGTAGTGGGTGATGGGGCAGAGCCGCAGGGCAATGATACTGGGGGCCGGGACCCTGTAGTGGGTGATGTGGCAGAGCTGCAGGGCTATGATAATGGGGCCGGGACCCTGTAGTGGGTAATGGGGCAGAGCTGCAGGGCGGTGATAATGGGGGTCAGTACCCTGTAGTGGTGATGGGGCAGAGCCGCAGGGAGATGACAAAAGGGGGGCCGGGACCCAGCATCAGGTGATGGGGTAGAGCCGCAGAGCGATGACACTGGGAGCTGGGACCCTGCAGTGGGTGATGGGGCAAAGCCATAGGGCGATGACACTTGGGGTCAGGACCCAGTAGTTGGTGATGGGGAAGAGCTGCAGAGTGGTGATACCGGGGGACAGGACCTTGTAGTTGTGATGGGGCAGAGTTGCAGGGCAGTGATACTAGGGGTCCGGGACCCTGTAGTGGGTAATGGGGCAGAGCTGCAGGGCGTTGATACAGGGAGTCGGGACCCTGTAGTGGTGATGGGGCAGAGCCGTAGGGCAATGATACTGGGAGCCGGGACCCTGTAGTGGGTAATGGGGCAGAGCTGCAGGGCGGTGATACCGGGGGACGACCCTGTAGTGGGTAATGAGGCAGAGCTGCAGGGCGGTGATACCGGGGGTCGGGACCCTGTAGTGGGTGATGGGGCAGAGCCGCAGGGCAATGATACTGGGGGCCGGGACCATGTAGTGGGTAATGGGGCAGAGCTGCAGGGCGGTGATACGGGGGGGTCGGGACCCTGTAGTGGTGATGGGGCAGAGCCATAAGGCAATGATACTGGGAGCCAGGACCCTCTAGTGGGTAATGGGACAGAGCCGCAGGGCGGTGATACCGGGGGGCCGGGACCCTCTAGTGGGTGATGGGGCAGAGCCGCAGGGCAATGATACTGGGGGCCGGGATCCTGTAGTGGGTGATGTGGCAGAGCTGCAGGGCGATGATAATGGGGTCGGGACCCTGTAGTGGGTAATGGGGCAGAGCTGCAGGGTGGTGATACCGGGGGGTCAGGACCCTGTAGTGGTGATGGGGCAGATCTGCAGGGCGGTGATTACGGGGTCGGGACCCTGTAGTGGGTACACACGCTAAGTTACCCCAGTTATCTATTTATATAGTTTTTTGTCTGGCATGTATTGGGCCCTCTGTTTTGTGGCAGTTTGGACATTGATCCAATACATCGCTAATCAATTTTGGGACCATTACGGTTATCATCTCAGATTGTGTTGGTATGCTATAGGGGACTTTAGTGCATCTAATACGTTGTGTCTTGGTATGTTATTATATTGTGTGAAGGTACCTATATAGGTCCAATTGATTATACATTTGGTCAATTTATGCTTTCTTCACCACTGCTCTTTACTATATTGTTTTCCCACCTGTAGTGTGAGGGATACCATAGGGGAGAGAGGGCCAGCCGACGTGGAGTGGGGGCACCAAAAAAATCGATTCTTAGGGTGCCAACCCCCACAGCAAGGCAGGCGTGAGTAGTAGGTGTATTTAGGACCAGAATAGGTACATTTGTTGGTGACCTATTATCCACACCTGTTGTATCTATATCTATGTCTAGTTTTTTATGGGTCAGGGTTTTATATTTATCAGAAATAAAATGAAGTTTTAAGGGATTATATGTACGCACGGCAGAGCCGCAGGGCAATGATACTGGGGGCCGGGACCCTGTAGTGGGTAATGGGGCAGAGCTGCAGGCCGGTGATACGGGGGGTCGGGACCCTGTAGTGGTGATGGGGCAGAGCCATAAGGCAATGATACTGGGAGCCAGGACCCTCTAGTGGGTAATGGGACAGAGCCGCAGGGCGGTGATACCGGGGGGCCGGGACCCTCTAGTGGGTGATGTGGCAGAGCTGCCGGGCGATTATAATGGGGTCGGGACCCTGTAGTGGTTAATGGGGCAGAGCTGCAGGTCGGTGATACCGGGGGGTCGGGACCCTGTAGAAGGTGATGGTGCAGAGCTGCAAGGCGGAGATACCGGGGGTCGGGACCCTGTAGTGGGTGATGGGGCAGATCTGCAGGGCGGTGATTACGGGGTCGGGACCCTGTAGTGGGTAATGGGGCAGAGTTGCAGGGCGGTGATTCCGGGGGTCGGGACCCTGTAGTGGTTATGGGGCAGAGCCGCACGGCAATGATACTGGGGGCCGGGACCCTGTAGTGGGTAATGGGGCAGAGCTGCAGGGCGGTGATATGGGGGGGTCGGGACCCTGTAGTGGTGATGGGGCAGAGCCGCAGGGCAATGATATTGGGGGCCGGGACCCTGTAGTGGGTGATGGGGCAGAGCTGCAAGGCGGTGATACCGGGGGTCGGGACCCTGTAGTGGGTGATGGGGCAGATCTGCAGGGCGGTGATTACGGGGTCGGGACCCTGTAGTGGGTAATGGGGCAGAGTTGCAGGGCGGTGATTCTGGGGGTCGGGACCCTGTAGTGGTTATGGGGCAGAGCCGCACGGCAATGATACTGGGGGCCGGGACCCTGTAGTGGGTAATGGGGCAGAGCTGCAGGGCGGTGATATGGGGGGGTCGGGACCCTGTAGTGGTGATGGGGCAGAGCCGCAGGGCAATGATACTGGGGGCCGGGACCCTGTAGTGGGTGATGGGGCAGAGCTGCAAGGCGGTGATACCGGGGGTCGGGACCCTGTAGTGGGTGATGGGGCAGATCTGCAGGGCGGTGATTACGAGGTCGGGACCCTGTAGTGAGTAATGGGGCAGAGTTGCAGGGCGGTGATTCCGGGGGTCGGGACCCTGTAGTGGTTATGGGGCAGAGCCGCACGGCAATGATACTGGGGGCCGGGACCCTGTAGTGGGTAATGGGGCAGAGCCGCTGGGCGCTGACGTACCGAGGACTCCAAGCCGGTAGTTCATGGTGACGACGATCACGTTGCCGTAGGCGGCCAAGACGCTGCCGTCAAACATGTTCCCCGTCCCCTCCATGTAGGAGCCGCCGTGGATGAACATCATGACTGGTTTCTTCCCACTGTCCCGAATATCTGCAAGGTACAGAGAGAGGAAGTCAAAGATCAGCCGTAATCTGGGGTAATCTGCTAATAATCCCTACACAGAGATCTATAGTAATCTGCTAATCTCTACACAGGGTCTATAGTAATCTGCTAATCTCTACACAGGGTCTATAGTAATCTGCTAATCCTTACACAGGGTCTATAGTAATCTGCTAATCCCTTCACAGGGTCTATAGTAATCTGCTAATCCTTACACAGGGTCTATAGTAATCTGCTAATCCCTACACAGGGTCTATAGTAATCTGCTAATTCCTTCAGAGGGTCCATAGTAATCTGCTAATCCCTTCACAGGGTCTATAGTAATCTGCTAATCCCTACACAGGGTCTATAGTAATCTGCTAATTCCAACACAGGGTCTATAGTAATCTGCTAATCCCTACTCAGGCTTGATAGTAATCTCCTAATCCCAGCACTTTCGGAGCTCTATAGCCTCACTTGCTGGCTGAGGGCTTGCTCTCTACCACCTGGGCTTTGCCCTCTGTCACCATCACCGGGGTAGATGCAGCTGGGAATGTTCCTGCATCTCCATATTCCGTCCATTCAGGAGTCGTCTCTGCAGAGCGGCGCTCCTAGCTTAGCCATGTCTCAGGTCTCAGGCAGTATCATGCAGAGTGTTGCTCCTTACAGTTTCTCCTGCAGAGCATCGCTCCCGGCCAGGAGGAGAATGAGAAGCAGAAGATGTTCTTTTAACCCATTCTTAGCCAGGGGCCCAAAATGTTCTGCTCCCTTTTCCATGGTAACTGAGGTCTAATTAATCATGCTGTAATTTGAGAGGATTAATTAGTCAGAAGCCTTAACGAGGAGGAGGGGGGTGCAGCAGCTGTCACTCTGGTGCAGGCTCCTCATTATGAGCAGCAACACAATCTTCTCCACTTTCTCTTCCTTCATTTTCACTCTCTTCCATGACGTTGTTTTTATCTAATGTGTCGTGATGTGCAGATTATTGAGGTTGTGTCTCAGCAGCCCATAGTCTTCTGTCATGGCATGTGGCGCCAAGATCACGGGAATATGGCGACACCAATCTGCTCCACATTTACCAACAGACACTGGAGGGATTGACACTGAGGGCCCAGACCAGCGACATGACAAGACCTGCTAAGCAGCAGGTGATGGAGGGACCAACACTGATGGCCCAGACCAGCGACATGACAAGGATGTACTAAGCAGCAGGTGATGGAGGGGCCGACACTGAGGGCCCAGACCAGCGACATGACAAGGACGTGCCAAGCAGTACGCGATGGAGGGTCCGACACTGTGAGGGCCCAGACCAGTGACATGACAAGGTTGTGCCAAGGAGCAGGTGATGGAGGGACCAACACTGAAGCCGAGACCAGCGACATGACAAGGTTGTGCCAAGCAGCAGTTAATGGAGGGACCGACACTGAGGGCCCAGGTGTTATGATCTGGTGGCCTAAGAGCAGCATGAGACGTACTCTGGAGAAGGTGGTACCTGTACTGACCGCAGACCCTGAACTTAACACCTCAACTAGAAGTAGCCGTGGAATGTACCTAGCGCTCCCTGGACATCTCGACACAGCCGGAGGACTAAACATACACAGAGTGAAATCAGAATTTAGCAAAGGAGGCCACTTCTAGCTAAATAGAAAGGATAGGACAGAGTACTATGCGGTCAGTATTAAAACACTAGAAAATATCCACCACAGAAAATACAAAAACTCCACAGCTAACTAAAGATATGGAGGGTATATCTGCATCTCCAGAGATACCAGCTTGGCTAAACAAATCCTTATACAGACCAAGCTGGACAAGACAAAAAACATGGAAAAGAACTGAACAATAAGGCCACAGCATGTGGACTGCAAAAATCAAGGCCAGAACTTATCTTTGTTGAAAAGAACTGCAAAGCAGGAGAGACCAGGCAGAGATGTGAATCCTCCAGGAACAATGGACAACTGGCACTGACTAAAGGGTGAAGCAAGACTAAATAGCCCAGTCAGATTTGCAAAAAGTGAACACACCTGATAAATGCTGCGATTCAGAGACAGCAGCGCTACCACTTACAACCACCGGAGGGAGCCCAAGAGCAGAATTCACAACACCCAGGCCAGCGACATGCCAAGGACGTGCCAAGGTGCAGGCGATGGAGGGACCGACACCAAGGGCCGGGACCAGCAACATGATAAGGTTGTGCCAAGCAGCAGGTGATGGAGTGACCGACACTGATGGCTCAGACCAGCAACATGCTATGGATGTGCCAAGCAGCGGGCACTGGAAGAACCGACACTGAGGGCCAAGATCAGCGATGTGCCAATGATGTGCTAAGCAGCTGGCGCTGGAGGAACCAACATTGAGGGCCGAGACCAGTGACATGCCAAGGACATACCAAGCAGTAGGCACTGGAGGGACTTACACTTAGGGCCGAGACCAGTGACAAGCCAAGCAGCGGGCACTGGAGGGACAGACACTGAGGGCCGAAACAAGTCATGCACCAAGCAACGGGCACAGGAAGGACTGACACTTAGAGCTGAGACCAGTGACGTGCCAAGCACAGGCGCTGGAGAGATAGACACCGAGAGCCGAAACCAGAGACGTGCCAATGATGTTCCAAGCAGCGGGCGCTGTTGGGACTGACACTGAGGGCCGAGACCAGCCTGATGATGGTTTGTGGGGCAACACTGCTCCATCACTGACATCAGAGGCCTCTTGTATCAGACAGTTGTAAGTCGTGGACCCAAAAAATCGAACATGAATGGATCCCACTGAGGAGCAGGACAGTGGATGGAGCACAGATCTATGGATACACAGGGAAAATCAAGAGACATTGGGGCATGAGAGATCCGAACAGGACCAAGATCAGACCTAACAAGAACAGGGTCAGAGCCAACGTCCAAATAAGACCAGGGTCAGAGCCATCTTCCTAAAAAGACCAGGGTCAGAGCCATCATCCTAAAAAGACCAGGGTCAGAGCCATTGTTCTAACAAGACCAGGGTCAGAGCCATCTTCCTAAAAAGACCAGGGTCAGAGCCATCATCCTAAAAAGACCAGGATCAGAGCCATTGTGCTAACAAGACCAGGGTCAGAGCCATCGTTTTAACAAGACCAGGGTCAGAGCCATCTTCCTAACAAGACCAGGGTCAGAGCCATCGTTCTAACAAGACCAGGGTCAGAGTCACTGTGCTAACAAGATCAGGGTCAGACCCATCCACCTAACAACACCAGGGTCAGTGCCGCTGTACTAACACGCTCAGGGTCAGACTCATCATATTTACAAGAGAAGGGTCAGACCCATCCTCCTAACAAGATCAGGGTCAGGGCCAACATCCTAACAAGACCAGGGTCAACATCCTAACAAGACCAAGATCAGACCCATCCTCCAACCAAGACCTGGGTCAGACCCATCCTCCTAACAAGACCAGGGTCACAGCCATCATCCTAATAAGACCAGGCTCAGAACCATCATCGTAACAAGACCAGGGTTGGCACCATCATTCTTAAAAGACCAGGGTCAGACCCATCCTCCTAACAAGATCATGGTCGCAGCCATCATCCTAATAAGATCAGGGTCAGCGCCATCATCCTAACAAGACCAGGGTCAGCACCATCATTCTAACAAGACCAAGGTCAGACCCACCATCCTAACAAGACCAGGGTAAGAACCATCGCCCCAACAAGACCAGGGTCAAGGTTAATCAGAGCCATCATCCTAACAAGACCAGGTTCAGACTCATCCACCTAACAAGACCAGGGTCAGGGCCATCATTCTAACAAGACCAGAGTTAGGGCCATTATCCTAACAAGACCAGCTTGAAACCCATCGTCCTAACAAGGAAAGGGTCAGACCCATTGTCTTAACAAGACCAGGGTCAGACCCATTATCCTAACAATACCAGGGTCAGATCCATCATCTTAACAAGACCAGGATCAGAGCCATCGTCCTAACAAGACCAGGGTCAGAGCCAACGTCCTATCAAGAGAAGGGTCAAACCGATCCTCCTAACAAGACCAGGGTCAGACCCATCCTCCTAGCAAGCCCAGTGTCCTGGCTAACATCCTAAGAAGACCGGGGTCAGACCATACTTATAATAATACCACGGTCAGGACCAACCTCCTAACGATATCAGGGTTACTCCCATCCTCCTAATAAGACCAGGGTCTGATTCGTTGTCCTAACTAGACCGGGCTCTGACCCATTGTCCTATCAAAATCAGGGTCAGACCAATCGTCCTAAAAGGAGAAGGGTCAGACCCATCTCCTAACAAGAACAGGGTCAGATCCATCCTCATAACAACACCATGGTCAGGTCCAGCGCCCTAACAAGACTGAGGTCAGAGCCATCCTTCTAAAAATACCAGGGTCAGGGCCATCATCCTAGTAAGACCAGGGTCAGACCCATCCTCCTAACATGACCAGAATCAGACCCATCCTCCTAATAAGACCAGTGTCAGACCCATCCTCCTAACAAGACCAGGGTCACTCCCATCATCCTAACAAGACAAGGGTGAGACCCATTGTACTAACAAGCTCAAGGTCAGACTCATGGTCTTAACTAGACTAGGGTCAGACCCATCATCCTAACAAGACCAGGGTCACGGTATCTTCCTAACATGATCAAAGTCGAACCAGCTGCCCTAAAAAGAACAGTGGCAGACCCACCGTCTTAACGATAGAAAGGTCAGACCCATCGTCCTAACAAGACCAGGGTCAGACCCATTGTCATAACAAGACCAGGGTCAAAACCATCATCCTAACATGACCAAGGTAAGACCCATCATGCTAACAAGGAAAAGGTCGGACCCATCCTCCTAACAAGACTAGGGTCAGATCCATCATCCTAACAAGACCAGTGTTGCTGCACATTCCGTTATTGGACTTTCCTTGTCCTTTCCTCTTTCCAACTGTGGTGTTTCATATTGTGGGAATTTATTCCCATACCTTTTAGGATAACACACCAGTGATCTGGGGGTTGGGATGCATCATTATATGTTTTCCCAATGCGGCACACTTGTGACAGCAATCGTGTGCATATATGCTATGTAAGGTGTATTGTATTCACTATACATAATTTTGTGGTCACATTATTTTTGGGATGTTGTATGGCTTGCCACTAATATTTGCTTGTGCTTACTGACTAGACCCATATTATGGTGTACATGGGAAAAAACACCATAAGAGGAAAAACCTCCACTATTCTAAACAAAAAAAAACCACCAGTATACAGGCAGAGATGCTTACCTGTTCAAGGCCTCCAACAATTGCACTAACCAAGGTACAGCAGACCCAAGTTAAGATGGCAAATACACAGGTGCAATAATACTGATAATGCAGCCACCCTACAATCAGGAATTGGCCGCTTGGTGCACCTGTGCAAACAAATAGTCTGTATGTGGCGTGTTCACACAGGAATGCAAAGTATATGGCTCAGAGTCTATTAATGACGCCATGTAGCGGGCTCACCATGATGCATCCTGTGTACCTTGGTTAGTGCAATTGTTGGAGGCCTTGAACAGGTAAGCATCTCTGCCTGTATACTGGTGTTTTGTTTTTTTTTATGGTGTAAATGGGCCATTATTGAGCTTTTTATAAATATAACATTGATTATTTCATTTGTTTCACTCTATGCCTGATTGGCCTAGTTCTTTGGGGGTGATGGTTTATTGTTCATGTTATATGTATTCTACATGTTTTTAAATGTTGTTTTGTCTTGAGGTGCAATAAAGGTTTATATTTTACTATGTGGATGTGCACACCATTATTAGTCTAGTCTTTTTTGTTTTCTTTCGTACTTAACAAGACCAAGGTCAGACCTATTGTCCTAACAAAACCAGGGCCAGACGCATCATCTTAATATGGCCACTGTCTCACACGGCTGATGTAAGAAGATTCAGCAGTGGTAACCAAGCATATCCTGTATAATATGGAGCTCCTGCTCAATGCTGACGCTGCCATCTATACTAGAGAGCCTGGGAGTCTGCTCATCTTCCTCAGCCTAAGGCCGCTTCCTCTGCCCTGATAGGCAAGGTTTCCGCTTCATAGAGCATCAGACTCTTAGGGCTCATTTCCACTGGCGAGAGACAAATCGGTCCGTAATCTGGACCAAAAAAACGGATGTAACGTATGCGATTGTCATGCGAGTGCAATGCGATTTTTAATCGCATCATCCGTATGACATCCGTATTACTGTCCGATTTTTACGCACCGGTGTCCTTTGAAAAGCCGGCAAATCAGTGCTGTGTACAGTAAAATCACACTGACAGGTTAGAATAGATATATACACATAGAATAGGTATATATATATATATATATATATATATATATATACACTCACCGGCCACTTTATTAGGTACACCTGTCCAACTTCTTGTTAACACTTAATTTCTAATCAGCCAATCACATGGCGGCAACTCAGTGCATTTAGGCATGTAGACATGGTCAAGACAATCTCCTGCAGTTCAAACCGAGCATCAGTATGGGGAAGAAAGGTGATTTGAGTGCCTTTGAACGTGGCATGGTTGTTGGTGCCAGAAGGGCTGGTCTGAGTATTTCAGAAACTGCTGATCTACTGGGATTTTCACGCACAACCATCTCTAGGGTTTACAGAGAATGGTCCGAAAAAGAAAAAAAATCCAGTGAGCGGCAGTTCTGTGGGCGGAAATGCCTTGTTGATGCCAGAGGTCAGAGGAGAATGGGCAGACTGGTTCGAGCTGATAGAAAGGCAACAGTGACTCAAATCGCCACCCGTTACAACCAAGGTAGGCCTAAGAGCATCTCTGAACGCACAGTGCGTCGAACTTTGAGGCAGATGGGCTACAGCAGCAGAAGACCACACCGGGTACCACTCCTTTCAGCTAAGAACAGGAAACTGAGGCTACAATTTGTACAAGCTCATCGAAATTGGACAGTAGAAGATTGGAAAAACGTTGCTTGGTCTGATGAGTCTCGATTTCTGCTGCGACATTCGGATGGTAGGGTCAGAATTTGGCGTAAACAACATGAAAGCATGGATCCATCCTGCCTTGTATGGAGCATCTTTGGGATGTGCAGCCGACAAATCTGCGGCAACTGTGTGATGCCATCATGTCAATATGGACCAAAATCTCTGAGGAATGCTTCCAGCACCTTGTTGAATCTATGCCACGAAGAATTGAGGCAGTTCTGAAGGCAAAAGGGGGTCCAACCCGTTACTAGCATGGTGTACCTAATAAAGTGGCCGGTGAGTGTATATATGTCAGTGAGACACCTATATATGTATATTTATATTTAATGCAGCGCAAGATAGCATTAAAGCCGCTAATTCAATTGCCGGCTTTTCATTTCTCCTTCCCATACCCGACAGGATATGAGACATGATTACATACAGTAAACCATCTCATATCCCTTTTTTTTTGCATATTCCACACTACTAATGTTAGTAGTGTGTATGTGCAAAATTTCGGCGCTGTAGCTATTAAATTTAAGGGTTAAATCGCGGAAAAAATTGGCGTGGGCTCCCGCGCAATTTTCTCCGCCAGAGTAGTAAAGCCAGTGACTGACAGCAGATATTAATAGCCTAGAGAGGTACCATGGTTATTGGCCCCCCCCGGCTACAAACATCTGCCCCCAGCCACCCCAGAAAAGGCACATCTGGAAGATGCGCCTATTCCGGCACTTGGCCTCTCTCTTCCCACTCCCGTGTAGCAGTGGGATATGGGGTAATGAAGGGTTAATGCCACCTTGCTATTGTAAGGTGACATTAAGCCAGATTAATAATGGAGAGGCGTCAATTATGACACCTATCCATTATTAATCCAATTGTATGAAAGGGTTAAAAAAACACACACACATGATTAAAAAGTATTTTAATGAAATAAACACACAGGTTGTTTTAATATTTTATTGCTCTCTCAATCCATGTGATGACCCTCGCTTGGCAAAATAATAAACCAACAATATACATACCTTCAGATGACCTGTCACGTCCCACGAGGTAATCCATCTGAAGGGGTTAAAATATTTTACAAGCAGGAGCCCTGCTATAATGCAGCTGTGCTCGTGCTTGTAAGCCCCGGGGAATGAAGGAAATGTAGGTCAATGACCTATAGTTACCTTCAGTCGCGGTGATGCGCCCCCTGCTGGTTGTCCTCATATGACCTCGAGTGTGGGAAAAAGTTCCCAGGCTGCTGTTCATGAGGACATCCTCCAGGGGCGCATCACCACGACTGAAGGTAACTATAGGTCATTGACCTACATTTCCTTCATTCCCTGGGGCTTACAAGCACGAGCACAGCTGCATTAGCAGGGCTCCTGCCTGTAAAATATTTTAACCCCTATTTTAGTCTCAGTCCCAGATCACGGCTTGTTCTTCACCTCATCAGACCTAATTGTTCCACACTCACTGTGTGTGCACACATGACCCACTGTGCATTAGCTAAACAGGGAAACATCTTCGAATTCCACTCTACAAGCTGTTTTTCTACCGCAACTCCACTATTCGTCTTCAGCAACTCCACCATTCATCTACCACAACACCATCAATCATCTAACAAAACTCCATCACTCTTCTAGCACATTTCCACTTATCATCTAGCACAACTCCACTACTCATTTACCACAGTACCACTATTCATCTACCATAACGCCACCATTCACCTACCACAACTCCACCAATCATCTTTCACAACTTCATCACTCAGCCACCACAACTGCACCATTCATTTACTACAACTCCACTATCAATCAACCACAACCATACCATTAATTTACCATAACTCCATTAATCATCTACCACATCACTATCTACCACAACATCACAATTCATTTACCACAGCTCCACTACTTATTTACCACAACTCAACTCCACTATTCATCTACCACAACTCCACCAATCATATACCACAACTCCACCATTCATCTACCATATATCCACCAGTTATCTGCCACATAGCCACCAAACATCTTCCACAACTACACCACTCGTCTACCACAACCCCACCACTCATCTACAACTCCTCTACTTATGTGCAACACTACCACTCATCTACCACAACTCCACCGCTCACCTACAACAACTCCAACATTCCTATACCACAACTCCACCATTCATCAACCACAACTCCACCACTCATCTAGCACAACTCCACCAATCATCTACCACAACAACACCAATCATCTACCACAACTCCACCATTCATCTACCACAACTCCACCAATCATCTGCCACAACAACACCAATCATCTACCACAACTCCACCATTCATCTACCACAACTCCACCATTCATCTACAATCACTTCACCATTCATCTACCATAACTCCACCATTCATCTACCATAACGCCATCAATCATCTACACCTCCAGCATTTATCTTCCACAGCTTCACTACTTATTTACCACAGATGCGCCATTCATCTACAACTCCACCAATCATCAACCACAACTTCAACAATCATCTAAAACAACTCCTCTCATCTATTATAACTTCAACAACTACCTACTACACCTCCAACTATCACCTACAACTCCCCCTATCATATACCACAACACCACCACTCATCTATCACCACTAGTCTACCACAACCTCACCAATCATCTACCTTAACTTCACTAATCATCTACCACATCCCCACCAATCTCCTACCACAATTCCACCAAACATCTACATAAACTACACTATTCAACTTCCACAACCCCACCATTCATCTACCACCACTTCACCAATCACCAACCATAACTCCACCAATCATCAACCATAACTCCGCTAATCACCTACCACAAATCCACCACTCATGTAAAATTCTACCATTGATCATCCACAACACCTCCATTCATCTACCATAACTCAGCTAATCATCAACCACAATTCCACAAATCTCCTATAACAAATCCACAACTCATCTACCTCAACTTCACCATTCATCTACCACAACTTCACCAATCATCTAACACAAGTTCAACATTCATCTACCACAACTCCATCATTCATCTACAACTCCAACACTCATCTACCGAAACTCCTCCATTCATCTACTAAAACTCCATCAATCATTACCACAGTTCCACCACTCATCTACCATAAATCCATCATTCATCTATTGCAAACCAACCAGACATCTACCACAAAAATCCGCCAATCATTTACCACAACTTCACCAATCATCTGCCACAACACCATCACTCACTTATCTTAACTCAGGAAAGATATATATCTTGGTACCGTGTTAGCCAGTAGATAGAAAAATATTTAGAATTGAGAGTCCTCAGTGGTTGATACCATTTAATGGCTAACTGAAAAGATGGTAACAAATAGTAGTCTCGAAAGCTTGCAATTTGTTACCATCTTTTCAGTTAGCCATTAAAAGGTATCAACCACTGAGGACTCTCATTATCTTAACTCAACCACTCATCTACCAAAGTCCATCATTCATCTACCATAACTCCACCTCTCATCTACCACAAATTCTCTATTCATCGGCCACAACTCCACCAATCATCCACCACAACTCCTCTATTCTTCTACCGCAACAACACCAATCATCTACCACAACTTCATCACTCATCTACCATAACTCCACTGCTCTTTTATTTTCCACCTTCACTCCAGGATTGATCAATCTCAACTCCTCTGTTTATCTCCCTGAGCTTCTCTTACCTCATCGTCCCCATGACGTTCTCACCTTCCACCTCAGCTCAATCACTTGCCTCGCATCATGGAGGTGCCTAGAAGAGCCTATGCCTGAACATTGCCCCTTGTACATTTTTCAGCAATCAACTGTTAATATGAGCAACAACTGTTAACATCTCTTGTGCGGAAACAAAAGTCATTATTGGAGAATACTAAAAGTGTATGTGGAAAAGCAGTGGTAGGATGGAGAAAACTGCATAAATGGACTTGTAAAAAGCATTGATCAGCATATCCTACCATCAACTAGCACCCGGTATGGAATGTTAATCCGTATGTCCTATCATGGATTGGCACTTAATATGGCGTATTAGTGGACATGTATCTTCGTTTGGTGCTTGGCATGGAGAGTTGATCGGCATGTCCTGTCATCAATTGTAGCTCGATGTGAAGAGCGTTGATCGGCATCTTCTATCATCGATTGGTGCTCGGTATGAAGCGTTGATAGACATGTCCTATCATGGATCTGTGCTCAGTATGGTGTGTTGAATGGCATGTCCTATAATCAATCGGCGCTCAGTATGGAGTGCTGATCAGCATGTCCTAGCATTGATTGGCACTCAGTATGGAGCTTTGATGGACATATCTTTATTATCGATCGGTACTCATTATAGAGCGTGACTACATGTCCTATCATCGATTATTGCTCAGTATGGAGAGTGATAGGCAAGAACTAATATCAATAGGCATTCAGTAATGAGCGTTGATCAGCATGTCCTATCAACAACTGGAGCTCAGAATAGAGCGTTGCTCGGCACGTCCTATCATCGATCGGCACTAAGTTTGACTGGCATATCTGTTGTGAATTTGGATTCTGGGCTCCCCCGGTGGCTACTGGTGGAATTGAACTGGTGTCTTCATCTTCTCTGTTCACCTGTTCCCATCAAGATGTGGGAGTCGCTATATAACCTTGCTGCTCTGTTAGTTGCTTGCCGGTCAACAATGTTATCAGAAGCCTCTCTGTGCTTGTTCCTGCTCCTAGACAACTACTAGATAAGTTGGACTCTTTTCCATGTTTGTTTTTGCATTTTGTTCCAGTTCACAGCTGTAGTTTCGTTACTGTGTCTGGAAAGCTCTTGTGAACGGGAATTGCCACTCTGGTGTTATGAGTTAATGCCAGAGTTTTAAAGTAATTTCTGGATGGTGTTTTTGATAGGGTTTTCAGCTGACCATGAAAGTGTCCTTTCTGTCTTCTGCTATGTAGTAAGTGGACCTCAAATTTGCTAAACCTATTTTCATACTACGTTTGTTATTTCATCTCAACTCACCGCCAATACATGTGGGGGGCCTCTGTCTCCTTTCGGGGTATTTCTCTAGAGGTGAGCTAGGACTAATATTTTCCTCTGCTAGCTTTATTTAGTCCTCCGGCTGGGCTGGGCATCTAGAATCAACGTAGGCATGCTACCCGGCCACTGCTAGTTGTGCGTTAGGTTTAGTTCATGGTCAGCTCAGTTCCCATCTTCCAAGAGCTAGTTCCTATATATGCTTATGCTATGTTCTCTTGCCATTGAGATCATGACAGTTTGACCGGCCCGCAAAGTGTTAATTGTTTGGGCTGAAGCAGGAGAAAAAGAAGTGTTGAAGGGAAATTTTTTTTTTTTTTTTTTTTCTTTCCCCTCAGAGTTTTGCTGCCTAGCCCTTAATTGCTGTCTAGCTGCTTCTTACCTCCTCTTAACCCTTGAATGGCTCTGTGTCCACCTGTTTGTAATGGATCTTCAGAGTGTAACTGCAGGTTTGAATAATCTCGCCACGAAGGTACAAAATTTGCAAGATTTTGTTTGTCATGCACCTGTATCTGAGCCGAGAATTCCTTTGCCGGAATTTTTCTCGGGGAATAGATCCGGGTTTCAGAATTTTCGAAATAATTGCAAATTATTTTTGTCTCTGAAATCTCGCTCTGCCGGAGACCCTGCACAGCAGGTCAGGATTGTGATTTCCTTGCTCCGGGGCGACCCTCAAGACTGGGCTTTTTCATTGACACCAGGGGATCCTGCGTTGCTCAATGTGGATGCGTTTTTTCTGGCCTTGGGGTTGCTTTATGACGAACCTCATTTGGAGCTTCAGGCAGAAAAAACTTTGATGTCCCTATCTCAGGGGCAAGATGAAGCGGAAATTTACTGCCAAAGATTCCGTAAATGGTCTGTGCTTACTCAGTGGAATGAGTGCGCCCTGGCGGCGACTTTCAGAGAGGGTCTCTCTGATGCCATTAAGGATGTTATGGTGGGGTTCCCTGTGCCTGCGGGTCTGAATGAGTCCATGACAATGGCTATTCAGATCGATAGGCGTTTGCGGGAGCGCAAACCAGTGCACCATCTGGCGGTGTCCACTGAGAAGTCGCCAGAGAGTATGCAGTGTGATAGAATTCTGTCCCGAAGCGAGCGGCAGAATTTTAGACGGAAAAATGGGTTGTGTTTCTATTGTGGTGATTCTACTCATGTTATATCAGCATGCTCTAAGCGCACTAAAAAGCTTGGTAAATCTGTTTCCATTTGCACCTTACCGTCTAAATTTATTCTATCTGTGACCCTGATTTGCTCTTTGTCATCTATTACCACGGACGCCTATGTCGACTCTGGCGCCGCTTTGAGTCTTATGGATTGGTCCTTTGCCAAACGCTGTGGGTATGATTTAGAGCCTTTGGAGACTCCTATTCCTCTGAAGGGGATTGACTCCACCCCATTGGCTAATAATAAACCACAATACTGGACACAAGTAACTATGCGTATTAATGCGGATCACCAGGAGATTATTCGCTTTCTGGTGCTGTATAATCTACATGATGATTTGGTGCTAGGATTGCCTTGGCTGCAATCTCACAACCCAGTCCTCGACTGGAGAGCTATGTCTGTGTTGAGCTGGGGATGTAAGGGGGCTCATGGGGATGTACCTGTGGTTTCCATTTCATCATCCATTCCCTCTGAAATTCCTGAGTTCCTGTCTGACTATCGTGACGTCTTTGAAGAATCCAAGCTTGGTTCGTTACCTCCGCACCGAGAGTGCGATTGTGCCATAGATTTAATCCCGGGTAGTAAATACCCAAAGGGTCGTTTATTTAATCTGTCTGTGCCTGAACATGCTGCTATGCGAGAATATATAAAGGAGTCCTTGGAAAAGGGACATATTCGTCCATCGTCATCTCCCTTAGGAGCCGGTTTTTTCTTTGTGTCAAAAAAAGACGGCTCTTTGAGACCATGTATTGATTATCGGCTTTTGAATAAAATCACTGTTAAATATCAATACCCATTGCCGTTGCTGACTGATTTGTTTGCTCGCATAAAGGGGGCCAAGTGGTTCTCTAAGATTGACCTTCGTGGGGCGTATAATTTGGTGCGAATCAGGCAGGGGGATGAGTGGAAAACCGCATTTAATACGCCCGAGGGCCATTTTGAGTATTTGGTGATGCCTTTTGGTCTTTCTAATGCTCCGTCAGTTTTCCAGTCCTTTATGCATGATATTTTTCGCGATTATTTGGATAAATTTATGATTGTGTATCTGGATGATATTCTGATTTTTTCGGATGACTGGGACTCTCATGTCCAGCAAGTCAGGAGGGTTTTTCAGGTTTTGCGGTCTAATTCTTTGTGTGTGAAGGGTTCTAAGTGTGTTTTTGGGGTACAGAGGATTTCCTTTTTGGGATATATTTTTTCCCCCTCTTCCATTGAAATGGATCCTGTCAAGGTTCAAGCTATTTGTGATTGGACGCAGCCCTCTTCTCTTAAGAGTCTTCAGAAATTTTTGGGCTTTGCTAACTTTTATCGTCGATTTATTGCTGGTTTTTCGGATATTGCTAAGCCATTGACCGATTTGACTAAGAAGGGTGCTGATTGGTCCCCTGATGCTGTGGAGGCCTTTCGGGAGCTTAAGCGCCGTTTTTCCTCTGCCCCTGTGTTGCGTCAGCCTGATGTTGCTCTACCTTTTCAGGTTGAGGTCGACGCTTCTGAGATCGGAGCTGGGGCAGTGTTGTCGCAGAAAAGTTCTGACTGCTCCGTGATGAGGCCTTGTGCCTTCTTTTCCCGTAAATTTTCGCCCGCTGAGCGGAATTATGATGTTGGGAATCGGGAGCTTTTGGCCATGAAGTGGGCTTTTGAGGAGTGGCGCCATTGGCTTGAGGGGGCCAGACATCAGGTGGTGGTATTGACTGACCACAAAAATTTGATTTATCTTGAGACCGCCAGGCGCCTGAATCCTAGACAGGCGCGCTGGTCATTATTTTTCTCTCGGTTTAATTTTGTGGTGTCATACCTACCGGGTTCTAAGAATGTTAAGGCGGATGCCCTTTCTAGGAGTTTTGAGCCTGACTCGCCTGGTAACTCTGAGCCCACAGGTATCCTTAAGGATGGAGTGGTATTGTCAGCCGTTTCTCCAGACCTGCGGCGGGCCTTGCAGGAGTTTCAGGCGGAGAGACCTGATCGTTGCCCACCTGATAAACTGTTTGTTCCTGATGATTGGACCAGTAGAGTCATCTCTGAGGTTCATTCTTCTGCGTTGGCAGGTCATCCTGGCATTTTTGGTACCAGGGATTTGGTGGCAAGGTCCTTCTGGTGGCCTTCCCTGTCACGAGATGTGCGAGGCTTTGTGCAGTCTTGTGACGTTTGTGCTCGGGCCAAGCCTTGTTGTTCTCGGGCTAGTGGATTATTGTTGCCCTTGCCTATTCCTAAGAGGCCTTGGACGCACATCTCGATGGATTTTATTTCAGATCTGCCTGTTTCTCAGAAGATGTCTGTCATCTGGGTGGTGTGTGACCGTTTTTCTAAGATGGTCCATTTGGTTCCTCTGCCCAAGTTACCTTCTTCTTCCGAGTTGGTTCCTCTGTTTTTTCAAAATGTTGTTCGTTTGCATGGTATTCCTGAGAATATCGTTTCTGACAGAGGGACCCAATTCGTGTCTAGATTTTGGCGGGCATTCTGTGCTAGGATGGGCATAGATTTATCTTTTTCGTCCGCTTTCCATCCTCAGACGAATGGCCAGACCGAGCGGATTAATCAGACCCTGGAGACATATCTGAGGTGTTTTGTGTCTGCTGACCAGGATGATTGGGTTGCTTTTTTGCCATTGGCGGAGTTCGCTCTCAATAATCGGGCCAGCTCTGCCACTTTGGTGTCCCCGTTTTTCTGTAATTCGGGGTTTCATCCTCGATTTTCCTCTGGTCAAGTGGAATCTTCGGATTGTCCTGGAGTGGATGCTGTGGTGGAGAGATTGCATCAGATCTGGGGGCAGGTGGTGGACAATTTGAGGTTGTCCCAGGAGAAGACTCAGCTTTTTGCCAACCGCCACCGTCGTGTTGGTCCTCGGCTTTCTGTTGGGGATTTGGTGTGGTTGTCTTCTCGTTTTGTCCCTATGAGGGTCTCTTCTCCTAAGTTTAAGCCTCGGTTTATCGGCCCGTATAAGATATTGGAGATTCTTAACCCTGTTTCCTTCCGTTTGGACCTCCCTGCATCCTTTTCTATTCATAACGTTTTTCATCGGTCATTATTGCGCAGGTATGAGGTACCGGTTGTGCCTTCCGTTGAGCCTCCTGCTCCGGTGTTGGTTGAGGGTGAGTTGGAGTACGTTGTGGAGAAAATCTTGGACTCTCGTGTTTCCAGACGGAGACTCCAGTATCTGGTCAAGTGGAAGGGATACGGCCAGGAGGATAATTCTTGGGTGAATGCATCTGATGTTCATGCCTCCGATCTGGTTCGTGCCTTTCATAGGGCCCATCCTGATCGCCCTGGTGGTTCTGGTGAGGGTTCGGTGCCCCCTCCTTGAGGGGGGGGTACTGTTGTGAATTTGGATTCTGGGCTCCCCCGGTGGCTACTGGTGGAATTGAACTGGTGTCTTCATCTTCTCTGTTCACCTGTTCCCATCAAGATGTGGGAGTCGCTATATAACCTTGCTGCTCTGTTAGTTGCTTGCCGGTCAACAATGTTATCAGAAGCCTCTCTGTGCTTGTTCCTGCTCCTAGACAACTACTAGATAAGTTGGACTCTTTTCCATGTTTGTTTTTGCATTTTGTTCCAGTTCACAGCTGTAGTTTCGTTACTGTGTCTGGAAAGCTCTTGTGAACGGGAATTGCCACTCTGGTGTTATGAGTTAATGCCAGAGTTTTAAAGTAATTTCTGGATGGTGTTTTTGATAGGGTTTTCAGCTGACCATGAAAGTGTCCTTTCTGTCTTCTGCTATGTAGTAAGTGGACCTCAAATTTGCTAAACCTATTTTCATACTACGTTTGTTATTTCATCTCAACTCACCGCCAATACATGTGGGGGGCCTCTGTCTCCTTTCGGGGTATTTCTCTAGAGGTGAGCTAGGACTAATATTTTCCTCTGCTAGCTTTATTTAGTCCTCCGGCTGGGCTGGGCATCTAGAATCAACGTAGGCATGCTACCCGGCCACTGCTAGTTGTGCGTTAGGTTTAGTTCATGGTCAGCTCAGTTCCCATCTTCCAAGAGCTAGTTCCTATATATGCTTATGCTATGTTCTCTTGCCATTGAGATCATGACACATATCTAACCATAGTTGCGCACACAGTATGGAGTGTGATCGGCATGTCCTAACATTGATAGGTACCCTGTACAAAGCTTTGATTGGCATTTCCTATCAATGATCAGCGCTCAGAATGGAGCATTGATTGGCATGTCCTATCATCGATCGAATCTCGGTATAGAACATTGATCAGCATGTCCTACCTTCAATCGGTGCTCAGTATGGAGTATTGATCAACATATCCTATCATCGATCAGCATGTCCTATCATCGATCGTTACTCGATATGGAGCGTGACTGGCATATACTATCATCGATCAGTGCTTGGTATGAAGCGTTGATCGGTATGTCCCATCATCTGTCTGCGCTCGGTATGGAGTGTTGATCGGCATGTCCTATTATCAATTGGTATTTCCTATCATTGATCGGCACTCAGTATGGAGCGATGATGGACATTTCTCTATGATCGATCGGCACTCAGTATGGAGCGTGATTGGCATATCCTAACATCAATTTGAACTCAGTGTGTTGATCGGCACGTCGTATCATAAATCAGTACTCAGTAGGAAGTGTTCATGGACATGTCCTATCATCAATCGGCACTCTCTATGGAGTGTTGATCGGCATGTCCTATCATCGAGCGGTGCTCAGTATGGGGCGCTGATGGACATGTCTTTACCATTGATCGGTACTCAGTATGGAGCATGATCAGCATGTTCTAAAATCGATTGACACTCAGTAGGGAGAGTTGATCAGCGCTCAGAGAAAAAGCGTTGATTAGCATGTCCTATCATCAATCAGCACTCAGTATGGAGTGTTGATGGACATGTTTTTATCATCCATAGGTAGTAAGAACGGAGCACTGATCGATATATCTTATCAACAATCGGTTCTCATATGGAGTGTTGATCAACATGTCCTACCATTGATTGGCGTTCAGTATGGAGCATTGATCGGCATGTCCTATCATCAATCAGTGCTCAGTACGGAGTGTTCATGTACATGACTTACCTTTGATTGGCACTCAGTACAGAGCATTGCTCGGCATGTCGTCTCATCGATCAGCACTCAGTATAGAGTGGAATCGGCATGTCCCATCATCGATAAGTGGTCAGTATGGCACGTGATCAGCATGTCCTATCATCCATTGGCGCTTGGTATGGAGCATAATTGGCATTTCCTACAATCGATCGGCACTCAGTATGGAGTGTGATCGGCATGTCCTACCATGGATCAACTCTTGTTGTGGACAGTTGATGGACATGTCCTACTATCAGTCAACACTCAGTATGGAGAGTTGATGGAGATTGGCGTTCAATATGACGTGCTGCTCAATATGTATTATCATCTATCAGAGCTCGTTATGGAGTGCAAATCGGCATTTCTTATCATCGCTTGGCGCTCGGTATGGAATGTTGATCAGCATGTCCTACCATATGTAGGCACTCAATACAGTGTGTTGATCGGCGTGTCATATCAACCATCAGCACTCAAAATGGAGCGTTGATTGGCATGTCCCATCATCGATCAACACTTGGTATTGAGCATTGATCAGCATGTCCTATCATTGATCAGCATGTCACATCATCGATCGATGCTCGGCATGGAGCGGTGATCAGCATGTCCTAGCATAGAATGGTTCTCAGTATAAAGCGTTGATGAACATGTCTTTATTATTGGTGGTTACTCATTATGGAGCGTGATTGGCATGTCCTATCATCGATCTGCATGTCCTATCATTAATCGGTGTTTAGTATTGTGTTGATCGTCTTGTCCTATCATTGATCGGCACTCAGTATGGAGTGTTGATGGACATGTTTTTATCATAGATATCATAGATAAGCACTCAGTATGGAGCGTTGATCGACATGTCCTATCAACAATCGGTACTCATTATGGAGTGCTGATGAACATGTCCTATCGGCGATCGGCGCTCGGTATGAAGCGTGATCGGCATGTTCTATTAGTGATCTGCGATCGGTATGGAGAGTTGATGGGCATGTTCTACTATCAGTCAGCATCTGTTATGGAGTGTTTGGCATATCCTACCATTGATCAACACTCAATGTGGAGAGTGAGCGCATGTCCTATTATCGATTAGTGCTCGGTATGGAGTGTGATCAACATCTCCTAACATATGTAGGCAATCAATAAGAAGAGTTGATCGGCATGTTATATCAACCATCGGCACTGAAAATGGAGCATTGATTGGCATGTCCCATCAACGATCTGCGCTCGGTATGGAACGATGACTGGCATATTCTGTTATCAATCAGTGCTCAGTATGGAGCGGTGATGGACATTTCTCCCATCAATAATTGGCACTCGCTATGGAGCATAATCAGCATGTCATATCATCGACTGGCATATCCTATCATCGATCAATGCAGGTTGATCTCGTAACCATTCTTCCCCTTCAACTCTGGATGCTAGAAAGAAGATATATGTGCCTCTGTAACAGATAGCTACATAGACAGATACAGATCCAGACAGCCAAGAGATCCAGAAATCCAAAGAACCAGAGATTTTTTTACAAGACAATAGCCCAAACTTCATGGCTCCATCACGAGGGACACAGATTTGACATTTTACAGGATGCCAGCTTATGGGACCACGGCCCCGACTGAAAGAATACAGATCTGCTCCATTGACCATCACTGAACCATGGATACATTTGGAGTAGTGAGGATTTGGATATACCGGTCACCTGAGCCCCATGGACCCACTGGTCACCTGGCTCCATGCAGATGTTAGGAGAAGTAAGGTTGTGACCCTCCGGTCAACTGGCCTTGTACCTCAATGGACTGTGTAAGATGGCCACCGGACAAGTCTTTGAGGGGAGATATGTATTATCACAGCTGTTAGCTGCAGTGTTGTGAGCTCGGATGTATGCTCCAGTGCTGAGAGAGTTGTTTGGGCCATTCCAGGGCCGGATTTTAAAAGCGGTAATAAGAGATGGGTGGGAATGACCACTCACATATCCCATCCCCAGGGGCGTGGTTTGGCAGATAAAATGGAGACCGAGTCTCTTATTCAGTGTCTGTGGCTGGAGTTGTGGGGACCTGCAGTGTGTGTGGTCACAGACACTGACCTGAGCGGGCGAACCCGCAGGGCTATATTGACTATTTACCTGCAGTTCGTGTTTACCTTCAGTGTGTTGCTAAAGGCACTGACCTGAGCGGCGGACCTGCAATACCACATGAACTATTTGGTTTCAGTTTGTTTTTTTCACTTTGTGCCTGACCAGGCTCTGTTTTGTTTTGCCACTCCGGAGGGGTTTATGAAGTTGAATAAACTTGCCTGGACAATTATATGAAAAACAGCATCCTGTGACGTCCTCAAAAGCAGCTCTGTGAGTGCAAACCTCTACAATTGGTGCTAGAAGCACAGGCACGAATCCTGAGGGGCAGTGTGATTGCCGCGCAGATACCGCCTGTCCTGGGTGAAAGGAGTGAAAGTCGACAACATGTAGGACCTGCTGAAACACCTGGTCCAGTCGCAGCAACAACAGCAAGAGACCAACAGGATGTTGTTACAGCAAATCCAGCAGAAACAACGACAGCAGATCCTGCAGAGCCAGCAGGAGAAACGTCAGCAGGTGCAGTTTCTGGCAACTGCTATCCAGGGCAGGACGAGCAACCCAACCCAAAGTCCGGCTGATGACTCTTACGTGAGGAAGACGGTAAGAAGAGCGTTGCAAAAGATGACCCCGGATGATGACATCGAGGCATTCCTGGCGGTGTTTGAAAGGGTGGCGGAGCGAGAGAAATTGCCTCCGGAGAAGTGGGCGGAGGTTCTGGCGCCATATTTGACAGGTGAACCACAGAAGGTGTATTATGATTTGGCGTTGCAGGACGCAAAAGTGTATGCCAAGTTAAAGGCTGAGATTTTGGCACACTTAGGAGTGACTCTGTCAGGGCGCAACGGGTGCACGGGGGGGTGTATCACAGTGACAAACCTCCCCATTTCGAAATGTTTGATCTCCTACACCAGGTCCAAAAATGGTTGCAACCTGAATCCTCCTCCCCAGCACAGATGGTGGAGAAGGTTGTCATGGACAGGTTAATACACTCCCTACCACGGCCGATGCAATCCTGGGTTGCCCAGAGAGATCCCCGTAATGCCAATGACCTAGTGAGCCTGGTAGAGAGATACCAGGTGGTCGAGAGGTCCTTGGGGAAGCAAGGGGTTGTAGCCTCCTCACACTGGGGTTCCCAAAGTGGGGCTGACACCCAAAAGGCGGGAGCTAGAGCCACACCTGGGGGGTGTACAAGAGCACCGAAGTTAGTGTCCAAGGTTCCTTCCCTTAGTGTAATTTGTTGGAAGTGTCATACCCCTGGCCACATAGCAGCCCGTTGTCCCATAACCACCGAGCCAATGGACTGCTCAGTATGGAGTATTCATTGACATGTCCTCTCATCGATTGGTGCTAGGTATGGAGTGTTGATCAGTGTGAAGACATAGGGGTTGGCAGGCGCCCAGGTACACTAGCCGAAACCGCATGGACCAGGGATCATCCCACCTAATGCCCACTTTCCTTTTTACTTGAGCATAACACTACTCAGACAACACAGGATGAAACAGGTAAAACAGGGTAAAACAGTGTGGCAATGCTTTATTGAACCACAAAACAGGCAGAGAACACGTACAACAGTCCCAGCAAAATACCCCAAGATGGTGCACATTACAGAGTCTCACCCTTCCGCTGACTCATCGGGATAATGGTGGCTGTTACTGAAGAGCTTCCAGGGTCAGCTACCCCACATGTGGCATGCACAGAGGGGAGGTAATGACAAGCTTAGGAAGATGCATTGAGGTACAAGGCCCGTTGGCCTGAGGGTCACAACCTGGCTTCTCCACACATCTCCATGGAGCCAGGTGACCGGCGGGTTCCAATCCTGGCTTTCTCCCTATGGTTCAGAAATTGTCAGTGAAGCAGATCTGTATTCTTCCAACCGGGGCTGAAAACCTCTAGGTTGTTTCCAATAAAATGATGAATCCGTGTCCCTCGTGATGGAGCCATGGTGAATTGGCAGCAGTCCTGTAGGATCTTATGGATGTTTGGATGTCTTGGCAGATTCTCTGGCTGTAAGAGGCATGTAACCTCCTTTTTATACTTAAAAAGTGTCCTTTATGTCAATACTGAATGAAGGGTCAGAATGGAGATGAGATCAAGTACCATTACTTGATTATTTAATCTATTTGCATAGTTTTTCCTCCTCTGTTTTAAAAATCAACAAACTACCTGGCCTAGAGAATGATTCATTAACATATCAATAAAGATGACTAGTCATCAAGGATAAGCCGACAATACAAGTCAATATTACAGGCTTACACAAAGAAAAGTCTTGTTTTCTTGACCAGCCATAAAGAAATGCTTAAATTCAAAAGTCAACATACAGATAAAAGCCTATTCTTTTTGTTTTGATAAAAATATACATCTGGTTAATTAAGAAACAATACTGTGTCTCCACAATCAACATGTCCTATCATCGATTGGCAATCAGTACGGATCGTTGCTCAGCATGTCGTGTCATTGATCGGTACTCGGTATGGAGCGTTGATGGACATGTTTTTATTATCGATGGGCACTCAGTACGGAGCGTTGATCGGCATGTCCTATGAACAATCGGCACTCAGAATGGAGCGCTGCTGGACATCACCTACCATCAATCGGTGCTCGGTATGGAGCATTGATCGGTATTGTCTATCCTATATTGGCGCTCAGTATAGAGTGTTGATGGACATGACCTACCATCGATCAGCAATCAGTATGGAGCGTAATCGACATGTCCCATCATCGATCAGCGCTCAGTATGGAGCATTATCGCATCTTCTATCATGGATTATTGCTTAGTATGAGGCTTAGCATTTGGGATTGATCACCCAATACTCGATATAGACCACTGATCAGCATGTCCTATCATCGATCGGATCTCAGTATGGAGCATTGTTCAGCATGTCCTATCATCAGTGCTCAGTAGGGAGTATTGCTGGATACATCCTATCATTGATGGGCTCTCGGTATGGAGTGTTATTCGGCATGTTCTATCATCGTTAGGCACTAAGTATGGAGCATTGTAGAACATGTCTTAATATCGATTGGTGCTTTGTATGAAGCCTTAATGGACACATCTTACCATCGATCAGCACTCAATTTGGAGCGCTGATGGACATGTCCCATCATCGTTGGCTCTAAATATGGAACGATGAATGACTTGCCATCGATCGGCGCTTAGTATGGAGAGTTGATGGACATGTGTTACTTTTGATCAGCACTCAGTATGGAGCATTGAATAGAATGTCGTATCATCGATTGACACTCAGTATGGAGCGTTATTGGCATGTCCCATCACCGATTGGTGCTCAGTATGGAGCGTGACTGGCATGTCCTTTTAATGATTGGTGCTCAATATGAAGAGTTGATTGACATGTCCTACCACTGGTCAACATTTGGAATGGAGAATTGATGGTGATGTCCTATCATCAACCTGTGCTCAATATGTAGTGATGCTCCACATGTACTATTATCGATCAGCGCTTAGTATGTTGTGTTGATCAGCATTTCCAATCATCGCTTGGCACTTGATATGAAGAATGATCGGTATGGAGTATGATCGCCATGTACCACCATTGATCAATTCTCGGTATGGAGAGTGATCGGCAAGTTCTATCATCCATCAGCGCTCAGTATGAAGCATGAATGACATTTCCTACCATCGATCGGCGCTCAGTATGGTGCATGATTGGCATGTCCTACCATGCATTGGCGCTTAGTATGGACAGTATGCTAATGGTAGCATTAGCCTTTTTTTCTATATTAGGGAAATTCATGTATTGTAGGGGTATCTGGGGACGCCCAGACCCTCTGTGCCCTTTTATATTATATCATTATATTTGTGTCATTAATATACTGAGCTATACTATATTCATATAGGACTTAGAGGTGTTCATTCCGCCTTCTATAGGTCATCTTTATATGCTGCCTAAAAATTGATATCTACACATAGGCATTTCTGTGTTGCGATCATTTGTGTTGTTTATCATTCATTTTTGTTGTTCAACATTATTTGCATTTTGGTCCGTCTAGAAATGAGTATTTACCATGGGACCAGTGGTGTGGTTGTTATATTTTAATATGTTTTTATTCTAGTGTATTTGTCTCTGCTTTCAATAAACTTTTTGTATTTTTTGCTATTTCAGCTTGTATTTTTCTGGGTGTGCGCTCTATTTGCATGGTTGCTTTTCTTTGTTGTTTCTTTATGATCGGCATGTCCCATCATCAATTGGTGCTCAGTATGGGGCATTGATTGGCATGTCCTACTATCGATCAGTGTCCAGTATGGAGTGTTGATGGACATGTCCTATCATCGATCGACACTCAGTATGGAGCATTTCCTATCATCCATCGGCACCCATCATGGAACGTTGATGGACATGACCAATTGACACTCACTACAGATTTTTGCTCGGCATGTAGTATCATGATTGGCACTCGGTATGGCGTGTACTCGGCATGTCCTATCATCCATCAGCTCTCAGTATAGAGCATGATTGGTGTTTCCTACCATTGATCAGCATTCAGTGTGGAGCGTGATTAGCATGTCCTACCATAGGTTGGCACTTGGTATGGAGAGTTGCTGGAGATGTCCTACCATCAATCAGCGTTCAATATGGAGTGTTGCTTGGCATACCCTATCAACGATCAACACTTATTTTGGAGTGTAGACCGGAATGTCCTATCATCGGTCTGCACTTGGTATGGAGTGTTAATCGGCATGTGGTACCACTGGTTGGTGTTCGGTATGGAGAGTTGATGAACATGTCCTATCATGGATCGGCACTCATTATGGAGTATTGATCAGCGTGTCCCATCATTATTCAGTGCTCAGTATGGATATTTGATAGACATGTCCTATCATCGATCGGTGCTTGGTATGAAGTGTTGTTCGGCATGTTCTATCATCGATCAGCGCTCAGTTTGGAGCCCTGATGGACATGTCCTAACATCGGTTGGTGTTCAGTATGCAGCGTTGATGGATATGTCTTACCAGTGATTGGTGCTCAGTATGAAGAGTTGATGGAAATAGCTTAACATCACGGTGGCTCAGTGGTTAGCACTTCAGCCTTGCAGCGCTGGGGTCTTGGGTTCAAATCCCTCCAAGGACAACATCTGCAAGGAGTTTGTATGCTCTCCCCTTGTTTGCGTGTGTTTCCTCTGGGTTCTCCGGTTTCCTCCCACATTCTAAAGACATACTGATAGGGGATTTAGATTGTGAGCCCCATCGGGGACTGATGATACTGTCTGTAAAGTGCTGTGGAATTAATGGCGCTATATAAGTGAGTAAAATAAATAAAAATAAAAAACATCAGTATGGAGCATTGATCAGTATTTCCCATCACCGATTAGGGCCCAGTATGGAATGTTAATGGACAGATTGTCACATCGAATGGCACTCAGCACGGAGAGTAATCAGCATGTCCCATCATCGATTGGTGCTCAGTGTAGAGTATGATCGGCATATCCTATCATCCATCGGCACTCGGTATAGAATGTGAAGACACAGCATTGTATCATAATTATGCCAGATGTAATTTGTGCAGGCCCAGAATCGTAAACTGTTTTCTGAAATATTGTCTCTCCTTGTAGGATGAATATTTACCTGTAATATTATCTCCTACAGTCGATTTTCTGTTATCTTTGCAAAACAGTAATGCATGGCCACTGAACAATGATGTTTGCTGATATGCTAATTATGCATTGTGTTATGGAGCCAGTTTGTTGACTTTGAAAGCAGAGAGGGAAAAACTATGCAAATAGATTAAATAATCAAGTAATGCTACTTGATCTCATCACCATTCTTCCCCTTATCCGTGATGCTGGACTGAAGGACACTTGTTAGATCTAAAAATAGGTTACATGCCTCTGTATAAAGAGAGTCCGCGACACAGAATGATTGAGAGATAGCCAGAGATTCTGCCAATACATTTAGAAATCCAAAGGACCAGAGAGACAGGACACCATCACGAGGACATGCATCTATCATTCTACAGGAAACAACCTAGGGGATTTCGGCTCCGGTTGGAAGAATACAAATCTGCTCCATTGACCATCGCTGAACCATGGATACATTTGGAGAAAGCCAGGATTGGGACCTGCTGGTCCCCTGGCTCCATGGAGATGTTCGGAGATGACAGGTTGTGACCCTGGAGTCAAGTGGCCTTGTACCTGGATGGACTGTCATCTCCTTACGCTTGTCGTTACCTTCTTTCTGTGTGCGTGCCACAGGTGGGGTAGCCGACTCTGGAAGCTCTGAAGTAACAGCTGCCATTATCCCGGTGAGTCAGCGGAAGGGTGAGACTCTGCAATGTGCACCAACTTGGGGAATTTTAATGCAACTGTTCTACATGTTATCTGCCTGGTTTCGGATTCAATACAGCATTGCCACACTATTTTACCCTTACCCTGTGTTGTCTGAGTAGCATTATGCCCACGTTAAAGGGAGGCCCGGCGATCAGCGGGATGATCCCTGGTCCATGCGGTTTCAGCTAGCGGACCCAGGGCTCCTGGCAACCCCATGTCTCCACATAGAGTATGATTGGCTTTTCCTACCATCGATCAGCGCTCAGTATGGAACGTGATTGTCATGTCCTACCATAGGTTGGTGCTCGGTATGGAGAGTTGATGGAGATGTCCTACCATCAATCAGGGTTGAATATGGAGTGTTGCTCAGCATGTCCTATCATGGATCAACACTCAGCATGAAGTGTAGATCAGCATGTCCTGTCATCGGTCGGCGCTCGGTATGGAGTGTTGATGGAAATATCCTACCATCAATTGGTGCTCAACATGGAGTGCTGCTCAACGTGTACTATCATCAATCAGCGTTCAGTATGTAGTGTCGATCAGCATTTCTTATCATCAGTTGGCACTTGGTATGAGGCATGGTATGGCATGTCCTACCATAGATTTTTTCCTATTAGTGATCGATCCTTGGTATGGAGAGTTGATGGATATGTCGAATCATTGAACAGCGCTCGGTATGGAGTGTGATCGGCATATCCTACCATTGGTCACTGTCCACTATAGATAGTTGTTTGGCATGTCCTATTGTTGGTTGGCGCTTGGTTGGGCGAGTATTCTGCCTGTATGACAAGCCTTTTTGTTAAGAGTTCTTCTAAATACTTGTTTACCATTCTTGCTGCATAAACCCAGGCTTTACCCCCAGCTTGTCCCCTTTACGCTCTGCAGTGTCCCAGTGGTCTAATCTCCAGGAGATGTCTCCGGAATCCTCTGTCTTCTTCATCTCTCCATAGCTACATGATTTCTGCCTGTGACTCTCAGTGCTCCCTAGTTAAGCTGCAATTAGGCATTTTCCGCACCTGGATTGCAATGACTTGATGGATGATTGCAGGATGATTGCCAGAAGATGAAAATGTTCCTATTCTGGTGATACAAAGCGGTCTTGATGTTAATACAAAGCAAGACGTGCAGTTGTCTCCTCCTCACTCTGCGGTGACCCCTCGTTACATCCAGGGGTACAGGCTGATTCCCAGCAGCAACATGATTGAGGCTCATCATCCCTCAGTGATGCTGGAGTTTGGTGGAGCTGTTGGTGACTTTTGGCAATGGATAGATAAGGAGCAGCACTCTGCAGAACAGCCGGAGTGGCGCGGCGGCCGACACAAAGGAAAATGAGTCAACTCCTGAGCAAATAACCAACATTTGTGCATAGAATGTTAACCCCTCTCTTCCCACTCAGACATATACATCACTGCACAGCATCCTCCAGCAATACACAGAGAGAAAAATTCATCAAGAAAAGTGAAACAACATGCAAAATGCCCCAAAAAAAGAAGAAGAAAAATTGAAGCAAGAAAAGACTGTGAGATCTACCTTCATCTGCAGTGTGCTGAGACTTTCTGGAGTCCTCCCGAGATTTGGAAAGGGGACCTGGAGGTCAAGGCGAAAAAAATATATATATAAAAAAAGGAAAAAAAAGAAAAAATATAATAAGAAAAAAAGAAAAGAAAAAAAGATGAAAAAAAAGAAAAAGATAAAAAAAATAACCGAGGGAGAGAGAGAAAGGGGGAAAGAGAGAAAGAAAAAAAATAGGTTCAAGAAAAGATCACCAAAAACATTTCTTTTCAACATCTGCTCTAATTATCAAAATCAAAAACCAAGTTTATAGGTACAATGACAGCAGGAGGGGAAGCTGCGAGCGACATCCGGGAGAACCTGAGCTCAAGACAAACGCAAAAATCCTCAATCACTGAAGAGCACAGAAAAAGGGCAAAGACGTCACAAACGCCAGTCTGACGCTCCAGATGTGGCCCAACTCCTCCCATTACTCCAGATACGGCTGGAACAACTCCTCCCATTATTGCACATAACTCCTCCCACTACTCTATGTAACCCCTCTCATAACTCCTCCCATCATTCTCTGTAACATCTCCCATAATTATTAATATCCCCTCCCATAACTCTTCCCATTATGTATATGTAACACGTCCCATAATCCTTCCCGCTATTCCATAAAACCACTCCCCAAACTCCTTACGTTATTCCATATATCTCCTCCTATTATTCTGTACAGCCCCTCCCATTATTCAATATAATCCTTACCATTATTCTCGTTAACCCCTCCCATTATTCTATATAATCCAATCCATTATTTGGTGTAATCTCTTCCATTGTTCTATGTAACACCTCCCATTATTCTATATAACCAGTCCATTATTCGGCATAATCTCTCCCATTATTCTATGTAACCCCTCCCATAGTTTTATAACCCCTCCCATTATTCTATATAACCAGTCCATTATTCTGTGTAATCTCTCCCATTATTGTATAACACCTCCCATTATTCTATGTAACCCTTATTATTATTTTATATAATGTCCATTATTCTGTGTAATCTCTCCCATTGTTCTATGTAACCCGGCCCATTATTTTATAACCCCTCCCATTACTGTATAACACCTCCCATTATTCTATATAACCCCTCCCATCATTTTATATAACCCTGCCCATTATTCTGTGCAATCTCTCCCATAGTTCTATGTAACTCCTCCCATTATTCTATGTAACTCCTCCCATTATTTTATAACCCCTTCGATAATTCTATATAACCCCTCCCATTATTTTATAACCCCTCACATTATTATATACACCCTCCCAATATTCCATGTAGCTCCTCCCATTATTTGCATATCTCCTCCCATAATTCTACTCAGCTACTATGTGTTTCGCCTTCCTTTCTGTTCTGCCTGTCCTCTCTCCTATCCCCTCTTAGGGCAGCCTCCTATATCTCTGTAGGACACTTGTTGGTCGCAGATGTGGACATTGTTTTTTGGGCTTGTGGGGTTTGTGTTGGCGCCCATCTCTGGACCCTATTTATGAAAACCTTATTTCTGCTTGAGATATGGAGCCGGTCATCTGTGGCAGAACTTCTGAAGCGCGTGCACAATTTTGTACTCCAGTCGATAGCGCTTGCCCTCGTCAGGTCAGTGCAGTTATACCAGGTGAGCAGCTGTGTGCAATGCAGCACAAGCATTAGAAGTGTCCTTCCAACATCCCGCATCATTTCTAAGGTCACTTCTGGTATACGAGTCCCTGAGTGATCAGCATCACGGTCTTGGGTCCTAGTGTGGAGCATTTACTCCTGAACCATGGGTCTGAGCTACGTGTGCTGTCCACGACTGCACTTACCTTCACCTGTTCTCTGCAGATCTTTAGTCTTCTCACATAACACATCTACCACCTGACTCCATCCTAAACCAGATCCTCTCCTGATAACCGTAATCTCACCTCCATCCTCCTCATCCCTGAGGTCCACCATACTCATTGTCTCCCTGAATCTCAAGGTCACTCATCAAATGTGACTTTCTATGTTGTCGGTCCTGCGTCAGTGTACTTCAACCAACCTGATGATCCCTTATGTCCACACTTCCATATCATTCTCAACACATTCATGTCCCTTCTCACAACCCTTGCACCAGACTTTTCGCCTTTCTTCCTGCACTTGGTCTTGTCTCCTCCCATTGTTTTCGGGAGACCACCTTGGAACAGAATTGTAGTCTGCTCCACTGGAGAAAAGGGTGGAAGCTTGTTCTCTCGCAGAAATAAGGAAAACACATAAGTCTCACACATGTCATCTAACAGATGTAGTGACCTCACAAGCTATGACTTACTCTTTAAGAAGACCATGACTAAGGTGAAAACCAAGTCAGGAACTCGTTTATACAATGCATTTTGGAGTTTTGCTCATCATCACTAAAGAGAAGGTTTGGGCTCCATAATCTTAGTACCAGTCTGCATTCACCACCATGTCACTCATTTATCTCCCTCTACACTCCTCTCGGCATTCATCTTTCCACGTCTGATAACTGTTCCATTTCTTTGGTACATCTCTTGCTATTTGTGGTCTATCCCCTTTCCTTGCCATGGTATCTCTATTCATCTGGTGTATGTTTATGTATCTGTTATCCCCCTATAGTCTCCTTTTCAATGTTTGCTGTTCACATTCCCTAGATCGATAGTTCTTGCGAAATGTCAAGCTCACTGTCTGCCTCTCACTTGTGGTCTTAATTACTCTACTTACAAGCGATAGACTTCCCTCCATCCCTCCTCTCCTCCATTTTATCCTTCACAATCTCTCTTCCCCATACCAAGCTTTGCTTTCCTTAGCGGAATGTCTCCTGAAGACAACTTCTGTCCACATGTCCTACTCTGGCAGACACAAGATAGATGACCACTCATCTAAACGTCTATTGTGATTGACCACTCTGTCCTTTATTTTCGACCACTGCCAACAGCAGTTCAAATGTACAAATCTGTCTTCCTCATCCAGTAAAGGAGACTACTCCACCTAGAGCAGTTACAACCTGACACAGAAGACTCATTTGGCTGACAGGTTCCTCTCTCAACCCCTCGTAATCTTTGCACGTGCTCTGCATAGGGAGAGTGTAGCATGCTCGTCTCCTCCAGATTTTGCCATAGAACCAATGGCTATGGGGAAAACCAACTGCAAACCTAATCTTCCCCAAGATCTGCACTTAGAGAACAATCAGAAGGTTGGCCAACATACTGTAGATCTAATCTATGACCAGCTCTATCCAGAAGAGGTCATGGCCTCCTCCAGAATCTGGATAAATTCTTCACCTTAGCCAATCTTCGTCTTCCTCTCATATTTCCTAACATTCATTCGCCTTACAAGCTGCCATCCTTCCAGTGTGTTCCATATCACAGTCCAGTACACCTGTGCTCCCCAAACCAACAAGCAGGCGACACGTTCTTCTGCAGTGTTCTGTGCCAAAACCAGGATCAGGCCCGGCAGGAAAGATCTATCTCTGGCTTCCATCATTACTCTTCATATCTGACCCACTTTGGGGCAAAAAGTTTTGGCAAAACACAACCCAGATGAGAGAAATGTCCTGACTAATGGATGGGTGCTGAGGACGTGTGGCATTCACCATTACACAATGATTATTTCCTGCCCATGAGTCATGCTCCGGCTCTACCTCCTCTTCATCTGTTACCCTGAACTATCCATCCTGTTTCTACAACTCTTTGGTAAACTATTTCATGTTATGGCCTCCTTTCTCTTACAGTACTCGCCCTGTGGCTTCTCATTGTACATTTACTGTTATCCTTTCTACATCTCTGATGTCCACCTCTGAGATCCACACTGACAACTAGGTCTCCACTGAGACCTAGTTAGTCTGCAGATCCTGATGAGGGAGGCTGTTTGTAGTCAGCAGATACTGGTGATGGAGGCGACAGGCGGTCACCAGAAACTGATGATGGAGGTGTCTGGCGGTCACCAGATACTGATGATGGAGGCGACGAGTGATCACCAGATACTGATGATGGAGGCGATGAGTGATCACCAGATACTGATGATGGAGGCGACGGCCGATCACCAGATACTGATGATGGAGGCAATGAGTGATCACCACATACTGATGATGGAGGCGACAGGCGGTCACCAGATACTGATGATGGAGGTGACGGGCGGTCACCAGATACTGATGATGGAGGTGATGGGCAGTCACCAGATATTGATGATGGAGGTAATGAGCGGTCACCAGATACTGATGATGGAGGTGACGGGCAATCATCAGATACTGATGAAGGAGGAGATGAACAATCACAAGATACTAATGGTGGAGGTGACATTGATAATGGAGGGAACGGGCGGTCACAAGATACTAATGATGGAGGTGACGGGCGGTCATCAGTTACTGATCATGGAGGCAAAGAGTGATCACCAGATACTGATGATGGAGGTGACAGCCAGTCACCAGATACTGATGATGGAGGCAACGAATGATCACTAGATACTGATGGGATTTACATTTCTATTTTCTTCATTCTCTTTGCATGTTGTTAATCCATAAACGAACCATCTTACAGGTATCGCCATATTTTATTACACAGAACAGATCAGATGTCGGATATTTTTCATTTTCATTTGAAAAAATTAACTTATTTACAACTAATCAGGGGCGACAGATCTCAAAGAGTCGGAACCGGGTTAATGAAAAGCTGGAAAAGTGAGTGGTTGGGTTGATTTGCAGACACTGGTCCATCGTCCGGGTCAGTAGTTGGAGGAGAGGCGAATCTCTAACCCTCCAGGATACCTGGAGTGGCTTTTGATTACCCGGAGGGTCAGTATTCTACTAAGTCGAATGACTGTATATAAACAGCACATTAGAGAGGCAGAGTCTCCCCGAAGTAAAGATGGTCAGAGGTAACCGATCTGAAACAACTGCATCTAAAAATTGTGAAAATATTTCAGAAAAATGTTCCTTAATGTAAAGTTTTTTGAATATCCTCCATCTACATGAAATAATATCATCAAAAGATTCAGAAATTCTTGAAAAATCCAAGTGCACAATGGACAAGGCCAATGGCCAGTATTTGGAGGCTCATAATCTCTATTCCCTCAGGAGGCATTGCATTAAATACAGGCATAATCGGGTCATACAAATCACTGCATGGACTCAGGAATAATCCAGAAATCATTGTCTGTGAACAATCTACAATTGAAGGTTACAGCTCCATTGTGTAAAGAAGAAGCCATAGATCAGTACAATCCAGAAACATTGCCATATTCTCTGTGCCAAAGCTCATTAACAGAGGCAAAATTGAAAACTGTTCTGTGGTCGGAGGAATGTAAAATGAATTTTGAAATCTCCGGATGCCGTGTCCTGCAGACTTAGGAGGAGAGGAACCATCCAGCTTGTTATCGACAAGAGGGACTATACAGCTTGTTATCAAGGAGATGGACCATCCACCTTGTTATCAAGGAGACGGAACGTCCACCTTGTTATCATTTCAGAGGCAGCGCACACAAGAGGCATCATCAATGCTGAGCATTATATAGATATATTAGAGCAAAACCTGCTCCATCCAGACAACGTCTATTTCAGGGAAGACGTTTATTTCACCAGGTCAGGCCTCATCTGGAATACTGGGTCCAGTTCTGGGCATCACATTTAAAAAAAAAAAGACATTGAAAAACTGGAGCAAGTTCAGAGAAGAGCGGCCAGGATGGTGAGCGAACTGCAAAGTATGTCCTAAGGGGAACGGCTAAAGGATCTGAGAATGTTTAGCGTGCAAAAAAGAAGGCTAAGAGGAGACTTAATAGCTGTCTACAAATATTTGAAGGGCTGTCACAGTGTAGGGGATAATCCTTATTCTCATTTGCACATGGAAACATGAGAAACAATGGAATCAAACTGAAAGGGAGAAGATACAGATTAGATATTAGAAAAAAACTTATTGACAGTGAGGGAGATTAATCAGTGGAACAGGCGACCACGAGAGGTGGTGAGTTCTCCTTCACTGGAAGTCTTCAAACAGAGGCTGGACAGACATCTGTCTGAGATGGTTTAGTGACTCCTGCACTGAGCTGGGGGTTCTACACAAGGATCCTAGAGGTCCCGATGACCCTGGACGTCTCTTCCAACTATCATTCTATGACAATTCTAATTTACATCCTGCATCCACCACAGTAACATGGCTCTGCAGAAGAAGAGTTTGTCATGAACCTGCCATGTGCGGTCCGGCCATTTCATCAATAGAAAACAATCTGCACATTATGAAAGGAAAAATTTGGCAAAGATCCTGAACCGTTGAGCAGCGATATCCCAAAATCAGTAAAAAAGGGGAAAATGTTCCTCTCCCCAAACTCCAGCAATTACTCACTTCTCAGACATTGGCATAAGAAGAAGAGGTGAACATGGCCCGTGAACAATGATGGACACGGCTGAGGCACAATGGCAGAGACAGCCTGGGCACAATGGTGGACACGGCTGAGGCAGAATGGTAGAGACAGCCTGAGCACAATAGTGGAAATAACTGAGGCACAATGGCAGAGACAGCCTGGGCACAATGGTGGACATGTCTGAGGCACAATGGCAGAGACAGCCCAGGCACAATGGTGGACACGGCTGAGGCAGAATGGTAGAGACAGCCTGAGCACAATAGTGGAAATGGCTGGGGCACAATGGCAGAGACAGCCCGGGCACAATGGTAGACACGGCTGAGGCAACAATGGCAGAAACAGCCTGGGCACAATGGTGGACATGGCTGAGGCACAATTGCAGAGACAGCTCAGGCACAATGGTGGACACGGCTGAGGCACAATGGCAGAGACAGTACAGGCAGAATGGTGGACACGACTGAAGCACAGAGGCAGAGACAGCCCAGGCACAATGGTGGACACGGCTGAGGCACAATGGAAGATAGCCCTGTCACAATGGTGGACACGGCTGAGGCACAATTGCAGAGACAGCTCAGGCACAATGGTGGACACGGCTGAGGCACAATGGCAGAGACAGTACAGGCAGAATGGTGGACACGACTGAAGCACAGAGGCAGAGACAGCCCAGGCACAATGGTGGACACGGCTGAGGCACAATGGAAGATAGCCCTGTCACAATGGTGGACACGGCTGAGGCACAATTGCAGAGACAGCCTGGGCACAATGGTGGACATGGCTGAGGCACAATGGCAAATATATCTGCCTATATTTCCCCTTTGTAGCTGCTATTCACACACAGGAGCTCCTTCCTCCTGTAATTTCCCAACAGCTCAGGTGTCGGACGGAGGAGGTGTGCTGGGCTGACAGGAGACACCGCTAGGCTGCTGATTCCTAACCACAGGACCCTCGCTCCTTCCTCTCCTCTATGATGAAGAGTATTTATCCATCCTGATGCTTGTGTGTTTTATTTTTTATGTGTGAACCTCATCATCCAAGATTTTTCTTTGGTTTTTATCCATTGTTCTTGTTTTTTTTAATGTTCAAAGCTTTCTTTTTTACTGCTTTTTATGGTCTCTCTGTTTAACATAGGGTTGCTTATCTTGCATAGTATTGCCTGCTCTGGTCTTGTGCTAATTGCTAATTATTCAAAGAGGCCAATTGGTGCTATACACTAGCAAAGACTTCCTATATATTCAGATCAGGCTAGGCATAGCACATGCGCTGGGTCCTGTGCACTGGGTCACCTGCGCTGGGTCACGTACGCAATACATTTTTACGTGTATTCTGCAGTTATACATGGCAGTTGGACAGGAGATAGGTAAGCTGCACCAGACATACTAACAAACATGCTTCTTGGTCAGCTGTACGGCATTATGTATTGGTCACATCAATCTGCTTCATGTATCTCCTGCTTTCTCTCACCTCTCCCAACCTCCTACACATTCTGTGCACCCTCTCCATAACAGCCCCTCTCTTCTCCTCTCTCCCACGTATAACTCTGAGGATCAAATAACATTTCTCACCCACTCCAAACCATCCACTACCACCATACAGCACTCAAAACGTTCATACAAATCATTGCATCACCTACTCTTTCTCTTTTTTCTCCTTCTCCTAGTCACTGGTGACATCTCTCCCACACCTGGGCCTCCCTCCACTAACATACATAGCTTTCTTCCAGCTGTATATAGAAACCCTGCTAATCTTATTAACATTCAGTGCATGCCCTGTCCTATCTCTTTTAATTGTGCCCTCTGGAATGCACGGTCAGCATGTAACATACTAACTTACATTCAGGATTCTTTCCTTTCTAATTCCTATAAACTTCTGTCTCTTACAGAAACATGGATCCAGCAGTCAGATACTACCACAGCTGCTGCTCTCTCGTTTGGCTGAAATTTTCTCATATCGCCAGACCTGAGAACAGACAAGGTAGTGGTGTTGGTCTGCTCTTTTCATCAGAATGTGCTTTACAGGTCCATCCCCCATCCACCGGTACCCTCACTTATGTTTCCTTCCTTTTAAGTACACACTGTTAGACTCTTCAAACCCTTCTCTCTGCGAGTAACAGGTGTGTATCATCCTCCGCTCTCCTCCCGTCAGTTCTTGGATCACTTTGTCCCTTGGCTTCCTCACTTTCTATCCTGTGACATTCCCACTCTCATCATAGGAGACTTTAATATCCCCATCAATGATCCTCTCTCCCAATCTGCCTCTAATCTACTTTCTCTAACCTCCTCATTTAACCTCTCAGTTTACTAACTCTCCTACGCATGAAGATGGGAATGCTCTGTACTTGGTCTTCTCCTAGCTCTGCTCACTGCACGACTTTATTAACTCGCCTCTCCCGATCTCTGACCACAACCTTCTTTCCTTCTCTGTCAAGAATTATCTCCACACCAGGGACACCCCTACTTTCCAAACTTACAGGAATACATGTACCACTAACACCCAGCAGCTTATGGACAATCTACACTCATCTTTAGCTCCCATCTCAAAACTTATAACTCTGCCCTTCATCTGGCCAAACAATCCTACTTCACCACCCTCATTACTTCACTATCAATCCAAAACGACTTTTTGAAACCCTAAACTTCCTCCTGAGCCCTAAATCACAGGCCCTCATCACGAACCTCAGCGGTGAGGATCTGGCCACTCATTTCCTAGAAAAAGTCAACCATATCCATCAGGACATTTCTGCCCAATCTCTTCAAAGCCTGGATCTCCTACCCTGCCGCACTTCAAGATCACTTGCCATCTTGGAGCCTGTTACAGAAGAAGTTACTCGGCTCCTCGTTTCTTCTCGGCTTACAACCTGCAACAGTGACCCTATTCCCTCACATCTCCTGCAGTCTCTCTCACCGGTTGTCACTACTCCTCTAACTAAACTATTTAACCTCTAGCTTTCTTCTGGTATCTTTCCCTAATCATTTAAACAATCCATCATAACCCCTTTACCTTAACAACCATTCCTTGACCAGAACTGTGCTGCTAGCTATAGACCTGTCTCTAATCTTCCCTTCATCTCTAAACTCCTGGAACGCTTGGTCCACCCCTGTCTAACCCGATGTCTCTCAGATCACTCTCTTCTAGATCCTCTACACTCTGGTTTCCGCTCTTTACACTCTACAGAATCTGCCCCCTCTAAAGTCTCTAATGATCTTCTAACAGCTAAATCTAATGGTCCCTGCTGATCTCCTGGATCTCTGCAGCATTCAGCAATGTGGTTCAGCTCCTCCACACTATGCTCTGCTCCATCGGCATCAAGGACATCGTTCTCTCCTGGTTCTCCTCCTACCTCTCTGACCGCTCCATCACTGTATCTTTTGCTGGTTCCTCCTCCTCTCACCTTCCCCTTACTGTTGGGGTTCCTCAGGATCAGTCCTAGGCCCCTTCCTCTTCTCCTTGTATACTGCCCCTATTGAACAAACAATCAGTAGATTTGGTTTCCAGTACCATCTCTATGCTGATTACACCAATTATACATTTCTTCCCCTGACATCACCCCTACCCTAATACAAAATACCAAGGATTGCGTGTCTGATGTCTCTAACATCATGTCCTCCCTCTATCTGACACTGAATCTCTCCAAAACTGAACTTCTTGTGTTTCCTCCTACTAACCTAACTCTACATGACTCTGAAATTACATTGGAAGGCTCAACCATAACTCCCAGCAAGCACGCACACTCTCTTGGGGTTATATTTGGCACAAATTTCCTTTATTTCCTATATCCGATCACTCACTCGCTTGTGTCACCACAATCCAACCTTTTCTCACCTTTCATACTGTTAAAACTCTTACTGTCGCTCTTATTCACACTTGTCTAGACTACTGCAATACTTTACTGATCAGTCTCCCTTTCACTAAACTCTCTCCACTCCATTTTGTCCTCAGAGCGGCAGCCAGGGTCATATCTCTGTCCAGCTGCTTCAGGGTATGTGCACACGTCAGGATTTCTTGCAGAAATTTCCTGAAGAAAACCGGAAATTTTCTGCAAGAAATCCGCATTTTTTTTTGCGTTTTTTTTTCCCGTTTTTTTTAGCATTTTGCAAGCGTAATTAGCTTGCAGAATGCTAAAGTTTTCCAAGCGATCTGTAGCATCGCTTGGAAAACTGACTGACAGGTTGGTCACACTTGTCAAACATAGTGTTTGATAAGTGTGACCAACTTTTTACTATAGATGCAGCCTATGCAGCATCAATAGTAAAAGATAGAATGTTTAAAAATAATAAAAAAAAATGTTTATACTCACCTGCAGACAGCCGATCTCCTCAGCGGCGTCCGTTCCTATAGATGGTGTGTGCAGGACCGTCGATGACGTCGCGGTCACGTGAGCGGTCACGCGACCAATCACAAGACCGTGATGTCATCGCAGGTCCTTCACACACACCAGCTATAGGAATGGAAGCGGCAGCATGCACCGATGAGAGGCGGGAAGACTCTGGGGCCATCGAAGGTGAGTATATCACTATTTTTTATTTTAATTCTTTTTTTTTTACCAATTATACGGTGCCCAGTCCGTGGAGGAGAGTCTCCTCTCCTCCACCCTGGCTACCAACCGCACATGATCTGCTTACTTCCCGCATGGTGTGCACAGCCACATGCGGAAAGTAAGCAGATCAATGGACCCCTAGGTGTGCGGAATCCCCGCAATTCCGCAAATTTAATGAACATGTTGCTTTTTTTTCCGCGATGCGATTTTTTCGCAGAAAAAAATGCAACATTTGCACAAAAAATGCGGAATACCCTGAAAATAATGGGAGGCATATGTAAGGGTTTTTTTCGCGTTTTTATCACATTTTTATAGCGAAAAAACGTGAAAAAAACGCGAAAAATACTGAACGTGTGCACATGGCCTCACTGATACCTTCACCTTGTGCTAGTCATTACACTGGTTACCAATCCGTACAGAATACAATATAAACTCTTATCTGTCACTACAAAGCTCTCCACAGTTCTGCAATATCTCCTCCCTCATCTGTCTATCGCCTTACATGTTCCCTCCATTCAGAAACTGGCCGAAGACTAACATCCTCTATAATTCAAACCTCGCACCTCTGTCTCCAAGACTTCTCCTGTGCTGCGCCAGTTCCCTGGAATGCACTACCCCACACAATCTGACTGTTACCTAGCCCCCATGTTTTTCACTAAGCTAACCCTTCCCTGTTTCCTCCTTCTAAACATTATTCAGAATCTGCTCCCTCCTATTCATCTGTCTCCACACCCTCCATACACGTTAACTGCACCTGATAATTGCACTTAAACTAACAGACTGATGACCGGATTATACATATACAGATCCTGGCTGATGACCGGATCATACATATACAGATCCTGGCTGATGACCGGATCATACATATACAGATCCTGGCTGATGACCGGATTATACATATATAGATCCTGGCTGATGACCGGATCATACATATACAGATCCTGGCTGATGAAAGGATCATACATATACAGATCCTGGCTGATGACTGGATCATACATATACAGATCCTGGCTGATGACCGGATCATACATATACAGATCCTGGCTGATGACTGGATCATACATATACAGTGTCATGATCTGTACTTTTGCCCTGTCCTGTATTTGAATAATATGCCATTTGATGTATGTAACTGTTCTCTGGTTTCTATTAGCTGTAGTTTATGTATTTTCTTGTGCTGGGAGTTCACCTGTAACAATGTCTCCTTCCCCCAATACTTGCAGCCCTAAGCTATAATGTAATTAAGCTTTGTCAACTAGTGAAGGAATAGCCATTCTTCCTCACAGCAGGTGGATAGTCAAATGTACATACTACCTAGACTAAGCGGAGCCGACCAGCATAGAATCTTCTGGTGGACCCAACCATTGAATAGAAGGTGTGACCCCTACCCCCTTCATGGGCGGATCCCAGGAGCTCAGACAAGCCATTCTTATTTTTGAGATCAGATGTGAGTTGATCCTAAAAGGAGAAGGAGTGGGGATTCTTAGCTGAGGCAAGACCCCACGTCCATCTGTGACTGCGGAAGCGAACGGGGCGAGACTTGAGCTGAGGACATATCTCGTCATTATTGGGATTGTTTTGGGATCCCTTGGACTCGTGTGGACTATTGCTTTGTTAGCTGGCACAAGGATTATCGGGAGGTGCCCCGAACCTGTTCCGTGGAACTCGTGGAAGGACTATTGTTTCGTTTATCGGGTGCGGGATTACTGGAAAGCACCTCCAGATCTGTTTCTTTACTTGGACTTATTGTGGAATTCTCGTAGACTTGAAGGACATTATGGATATTTGATGTTGTATGCTCCCTGCTTTAATAAATCTCGTTGGATCATCCCTCGGCCTGTTGTCCCTTCCTGCTCTGCCGTACAGATACTGGCTGATGACCGGATTATACATATACAGATCCTGGCTGATGACCGGATCATACATATACAGATCCTGGCTGATGACCGGATCATACATATACAGATCCTGGCTGATGACCGGATCATACATATACAGATACTTGCTGAAGACAGGATCATACATATACAGATCCTGGCTGATGACCGGATTATACATATATAGATCCTGGCTGATGACCGGATCATACATATACAGATCCTGGCTGATGACCGGATTATACATATATAGATCCTGGCTGATGACCGGATTATACATATATAGATCCTGGCTGATGACCAGATTATACATATACAGATCCTGGCTGATGACCGGATCATACATATACAGATCCTGGCTGATGACCGGATCATACATATACAGATCCTGGCTGATGACCGGATCATACATATACAGATCCTGGCTGATGACCGGATCATACATATACAGATACTGGCTGAAGACAGGATCATACATATACAGATCCTGGCTGATGACCGGATCATACATATACAGATACTGGCTGATGACCGGATCATACATATACAGATCCTGACTGATGACCGGATCATACGTTTACAGATCCTGGCTGATGACCGGATCATATATATATACAGTTCCGGCTGATGACAGGATCATACCTATACAGATCCTAGCTGATGACCAGATCATAAATATACAGATCCTGGCTGATGAAAGGATCATACATATACAGATCCTAGCTGATGACTGGATCATACATATACAGATCCTGGCTGATGAAAGGATCATACATATACAGATCCTGGCTGATGACCGGATCATACGTATACAGATCCTGGCTGATGACCGGATCATACATATACAGATCCTGGCTGATAAAAGGATCATACATATACAGATCCTGGTTGATGACTGGATCATACATATACAGATCCTGGCTGATGACTGGATCATACATATACAGATCCTGGCTGATGAAAGGATCATACATATATAGATCCTGGCTGATGACTGGATCATACATATACAGATCCTGGCTGATGAAAGGATCATACATATACAGATCCTGGTTGATGACTGGATCATACATATACAGATCCTGGCTGATGACTGGATCATACATATACAGATACTGGCTGATGACCGGATTATACATATATAGATCCTGGCTGATGACCGGATCATACATATACAGATCCTGGCTGATGACCGGATCATACATATACAGATCCTGGCTGATGACCGGATCATACATATACAGATCCTGGCTGATGACCGGATCATACATATACAGATCCTGGCTGATGACCGGATCATACATATACAGATCCTGGCTGATGACCGGATCATACATATACAGATCCTGGCTGATGACCGGATCATACATATACAGATCCTGGCTGATGACTGGATCATACATATACAGATACTGGCTGATGACAAGATCATACATATACAGATCCTGGCTGATGACCGGATCATACATATACAGATCCTGACTGATGACCGGATCATACGTTTACAGATCCTGGCTGATGACCGGATCATATATATACAGTTCCGGCTGATGACAGGATCATACATATACAGATACTGGCTGATGACCAGATCATAAATATACAGATCCTGGCTGATGACCAGATCATAAATATACAGATCCTGGCTGATGACTGGATCATACATATACAGATCCTGGCTGATGAACAGATCATAAATATACAGATCCTGGCTGATGAAAGGATCATACATATACAGATCCTGGCTGATGACCGGATCCTGCAGCTTTATATGAAAATCCCTATTTATTACAATTTTTGGACCTGACAGAACCTGAAACTTTTCACCTATTGTGCCCTCCCTGTTTCCTCGTAGATTGTAGCTTGCGAGCAGCCGGACCCTCGCTCCTAATGCTTATACTGTCCTTCCTTGTAATAAATTTATTGTCTGTATATGTCCCCTCTTCATTGTAAAGTGCTGAGGAATATGCTGGCGCTACATAAAATAAAATAATAATTATTATTATATATCTACTTTGATATCTACATATGAACAGCTATCGGTATCCACATTAACTCCTACATCTATACATTCACAGACATTTTCTTCTACATTGACACCTATGTAGATTTTGACATTTGCATCAACATTGTCACTGACCTCTACGCCTACGTCAACATCTTTATTGACACTGACATCTATATCTATATTGACATCTACTGGGAATCATCACCTCTATGTCCACTGGACATTTTCATCTACAATCACACCTATGTCCACATGGACATCTTCATCTACAATTACATCTACGTCCACAAGGACATTTTCATCTATAATCACATCTACGTCCACATGGACATCTTCATCTACAGTCACATCATCACATCTATGTCCACATGGACATCTTGATTTACTATCACATCTACGTCCACATGGCCATCTTCATCTACAATCACATCTACGTCCACATGGACATCTTCATCTACAATCACATCTACGTCCACATGGACATCTTCATCTACAATCACATCTACGTCCACATGGCCTGTTGTGAATTAGACTTTTTTGGCTCCCTCTTGTGGTTACTAGTGATATGACTCTGGGATTGTCTTTCCTCAGTTTGGCACCCACCTGGGTCTTTAGTCCAGGGGTGTTGCTATATAAACTTCCTGGTTTCTCAGTCCAGTGCCTGGCATCGTTGTAATCAGTTCCTTTCTGTTTGCTCCTGTCTGCTGGTCTTGGATCTTGCAAAATTAAGCTAAGTCCTGCTTCCTTGTTTTTTGGTTATTTGCTTTGCTCTTATTTTTTGTCCAGCTTGTACTAAATGTGATTCCTGATTTTGCTGGAAGCTCTAGGGGGCTGGTGTTCTCCCCCCGGGCCGTTAGACGGTTCGGGGGTTCTTGAATATCCAGCGTGGAAATTTTGATAGGGTTTTTGCTGACCATATAAGTCATCTTACTATATTCTGCTATTAGTCAGTGGGCCTCTCTTTGCTAAATATCTAGTTCATTCTTACGTTTGTCTTTTCTCCTTACCTCACCGTTATTATTTGTTGGGGGCTTGTATCCAACTTTTGGGGTCTTTTCTCTGGAGGCAAGAAAGGTCTATCTTTTCCCTTCTAGGGTTAGTTAGTTCTCCGGCTGGCGCGAGACGTCTAGAACCAACGTAGGCACGTTCCCCGGCTGCTGCTATTTGTGGTGCTAGGATTAGATATATGGTCAGCCCAGTTACCACTGCCCTATGAGCTGGTTTTTTGTGTTTGCAGACTTGGTATGTACTTTTGAGACCCTCTGCCATTGGGGTCATAACAGTATGCCAGGCCAAGGTTGAATGTTTAATGCATTGCAGAAGTGGGATTACAAGAAAGGAAAGTCTGAGTTTTTTTTTTTTTCTTTCCTCTCTTTTTTTTCCTCCCCTTTACCTCTGAGTGGCTTGTGCTTGCTGCAGACATGAATGTCCAGACTTTGATTACAAGTGTGGATCAGCTTGCTGCTCGTGTGCAGAGCATACAAGATTTTGTTACCAGTAGTCCAATGTCTGAACCTAAAATACCTATTCCTGAACTGTTCTCTGGAGACCGATTTAAGTTTAGGAATTTCAGGAATAATTGTAAATTGTTTCTATCTCTGAGACCCCGTTCGTCTGGAGACTCAGCTCAGCAAGTTAAAATTGTTATCTCTTTCTTACGGGGCGACCCTCAGGATTGGGCTTTCTCGCTAGCGCCAGGAGATCCGGCATTGGCAAATATTGATGCGTTTTTTCTGGCGCTCGGATTGCTTTACGAGGAACCCAATCTTGAAATTCAGGCAGAAAAAGCCTTGCTGGCTATTTCTCAGGGCCAGGATGAAGCTGAAGTGTATTGCCAAAAATTTCGGAAATGGTCCATGCTTACTCAGTGGAATGAGTGTGCTCTGGCCGCAAATTTCAGAAATGGCCTTTCTGAAGCCATTAAGAATGTGATGGTGGGTTTCTCCATTCCTACAGGTCTGAATGATTCCATGGCGCTGGCTATTCAAATTGACCGGCGTTTGCGGGAGCGCAAAGCCGCGAATCCTCTGGTGGTGTTGTCTGAACAAACACCTGATTTAATGCAATGTGGTAGAATTCAGACTAGAAATGAACGGAAAAATCATAGACGTCGGAATGGGTTGTGTTTTTACTGTGGTGATTCTACACATGTTATATCAGCATGCTCTAAACGCCTAACTAGGGTTGTTAGTCCTGTCGCCATTGGTAATTTGCAACCTAAATTTATTTTGTCTGTGACTTTAATTTGCTCATTGTCCTCCTACCCTGTTATGGCGTTTGTGGATTCAGGTGCTGCCCTGAGTCTTATGGATCTGTCGTTTGCCAAGCGCTGTGGTTTGGTTCTTGAGCCGTTGGTAAATCCTATCCCTCTTAGAGGTATTGATGCTACGCCATTGGCGGAAAATAAACCGCAGTTTTGGACACAGGTAACCATGTGCATGACTCCTGAACATCGGGAGGTGATTCGTTTTCTTGTTCTGCATAAAATGCATGATTTGGTCATTTTGGGTCTGCCATGGTTACAGACCCATAATCCAGTCTTGGATTGGAAGGCAATGTCTGTGTCAAGTTGGGGCTGTCAGGGAATTCATGGTGATTCCCCGCCGGTGTCTATTGCTTCCTCTACTCCTTCGGAAGTTCCTGAGTATTTGTCTGATTACCAGGATGTATTTAGCGAGTCCAGGTCCAGTGCTCTTCCTCCTCATAGGGACTGTGACTGCGCTATAGATTTGATTCCAGGTAGTAAATTTCCTAAGGGAAGATTATTTAATCTGTCTGTACCTGAGCATACCGCAATGCGTTCGTATATCAAGGAATCTCTGGAGAAGGGGCATATCCGTCCATCTTCTTCCCCTCTTGGTGCGGGATTCTTTTTTGTGGCCAAGAAGGACGGATCTTTGAGACCTTGTATTGACTATCGGCTTCTGAATAAAATCACTGTTAAATTTCAGTATCCTTTGCCTCTGTTGTCGGACTTGTTTGCCCGGATTAAAGGTGCATATCATGTGACATAAATTCCCTTAAAAAATCTAAATCTTTATTAGAATATCTTTAAAAATACCACTTCCCAGTGTAAACAGAAAAAAGGAAAAATATATATAAATAGGCTCCAGAGATTTCTAGGTGCACCTAACCTGATGATTAACCCTTCACTCCCCTGCTATCCCTGCCTAACAGTGGAGGTTGGCACCCTGATAGATTATTTGGCGCCCCCACTCCGCGGCGGCTGTGACCTGCTGGCCCTATTAAAAACTAACCAGCTGCAGGTGAGAAAACAATGAGCAGTTAAAAGTCATGAAGGAAGCAGGAGTGAAGGAACTAAGGTGCATACTAGAAGAAAAATCTCAATCCTCCATATTCGAGACCCCACTCAGGACAAAAAAATGCATAAAGCCACATAGGCTAATAAAACAATGATAAATTTGTCCTCCGCACAGTCAAGCAACATATATGGGTCAAAGTGCATAAGTGGTGGGAAAATCAATAGGAGAAACAATATATAATAACAATGACCTGGTTAGGTCTAGATATAAACTGCATATGCCCGTCTTGGCTGACACACATTGATACAGATTGACTATGTTAACTGCATACAGGTATAGATGCCTGCTGCTGTCTAGGCATCCGCATCTAGAGACAGCAGTCATACATGTTAGATAATCAATAATAGCAAAAGGTCAGCAACTAAATTTTGGCACAGTGCAGTAGACCAAATAACATGAATGATGCCCAAGACCGCTGAAAAAGATAAAAGTGTTGTCCCAAAATTGGACACTTAGCTGTCCATGGAACGCCCCGACGCGTTTCCCCGTTATACGGTTCCTCAGGGGGCCAGAGTGGATACAATAAACCAGAGGTCACAGATATAGGTGCCCTGATGTCCGGACAGACCTGTCTGAATCCATGGGGAGGGGACTTATATAGTGAAAATCAACACCCACTAGCAAATCAACAGGGTGTTCGAAGTCCCTCCTCTCCCAGATTTCTGAGAAACACTCGGTATGGTACCGCCCACAGATATAGCCAGGAAATGTATGGCAAATAATAAACTCATGTCCATATTAGCAAGGGATCCCACCCCCTATAGTAAACAGATCAGAGATGTAACAAATAGATACGTTCACATACCGCACCAGGCACTTGTACACACCTAGATGTTGTACCACATGGGACACGCTGGGCGCCGCCATTGCATACTGCAGGACACCAGACAGCGCATGCGCGCGGCGCCGATGCTACTCCAGGAAGACGGTGTCTATGCTCTTAGTAGAGCAAGAGCTACAGCGCTGGAGCGCAGGCTGAGTGCCGCCATATTTGATGTGATATGCGCCATCGCGCATGTGTCCGGTCTCAAACGGTGCCGTGCAGTCGGCTAAAGGGGACTAAAAGATAAAAAGGCTAGACCAGTGCGCATGCGTCATCCGCAAATCAAAGGATCGGCGCAACGCACCAGAGTGAGATAATAGCCCCACTAGCAGACAGCAGACAAGAGTATGATACGTATACAATACCAAAAGTGCCTGTGTGATAATCAAAATAAAGGGAGTATAAATGAAATTATAATTAAATACTGGTCGCAATCGACACTTACAGATATACTGTAAACATATGGTATGGCGGTACAAAGTTCAATAACCCCATAGTTCATGCACCATGAGTCAGGTGCAGAAAACATAGATTTAAATGTAAATATATATATATATAAAAAATATAGAGGGAATATGCTGTCTTACAGGAAACACGTATAGGTGAGAGATTCGTTCAGGCCTCTCGGCGACATCGACTGCATTCGGAAAATCCACTCCGCCTCCCGTTTAAGTAATGCCTGATTGAAATCGCCCCCTCGAATCCTAGGTTTTAACAGGTCGATCATACACAGAGTGATCCCCTTGGGGGTCCCCCCATGTACTTGATTAAAATGTCGGGCCAGCGGAGTGTCCCTTTTATGTCTAATGTCACCGAGATGCTCCCCGAATCTCGTTCTTAATTAAATTTTTTTTATATATATATATTTACATTTAAATCTATGTTTTCTGCACCTGACTCATGGTGCATGAACTATGGGGTTATTGAACTTTGTACCGCCATACCATATGTTTACAGTATATCTGTAAGTGTCGATTGCGACCAGTATTTAATTATAATTTCATTTATACTCCCTTTATTTTGATTATCACACAGGCACTTTTGGTATTGTATACGTATCATACTCTTGTCTGCTGTCTGCTAGTGGGGCTATTATCTCACTCTGGTGCGTTGCGCCGATCCTTTGATTTGCGGATGACGCATGCGCACTGGTCTAGCCTTTTTATCTTTTAGTCCCCTTTAGCCGACTGCACGGCACCGTTTGAGACCGGACACATGCGCGATGGCGCATATCACATCAAATATGGCGGCACTCAGCCTGCGCTCCAGCGCTGTAGCTCTTGCTCTACTAAGAGCATAGACACCGTCTTCCTGGAGTAGCATCGGCGCCGCGCGCATGCGCTGTCTGGTGTCCTGCAGTATGCAATGGCGGCGCCCAGCGTGTCCCATGTGGTACAACATCTAGGTGTGTACAAGTGCCTGGTGCGGTATGTGAACGTATCTATTTGTTACATCTCTGATCTGTTTACTATAGGGGGTGGGATCCCTTGCTAATATGGACATGAGTTTATTATTTGCCATACATTTCCTGGCTATATCTGTGGGCGGTACCATACCGAGTGTTTCTCAGAAATCTGGGAGAGGAGGGACTTCGAACACCCTGTTGATTTGCTAGTGGGTGTTGATTTTCACTATATAAGTCCCCTCCCCATGGATTCAGACAGGTCTGTCCGGACATCAGGGCACCTATATCTGTGACCTCTGGTTTATTGTATCCACTCTGGCCCCCTGAGGAACCGTATAACGGGGAAACGCGTCGGGGCGTTCCATGGACAGCTAAGTGTCCAATTTTGGGACAACACTTTTATCTTTTTCAGCGGTCTTGGGCATCATTCATGTTATTTGGTCTACTGCACTGTGCCAAAATTTAGTTGCTGACCTTTTGCTATTATTGATTATCTAACATGTATGACTGCTGTCTCTAGATGCGGATGCCTAGACAGCAGCAGGCATCTATACCTGTATGCAGTTAACATAGTCAATCTGTATCAATGTGTGTCAGCCAAGACGGGCATATGCAGTTTATATCTAGACCTAACCAGGTCATTGTTATTATATATTGTTTCTCCTATTGATTTTCCCACCACTTATGCACTTTGACCCATATATGTTGCTTGACTGTGCGGAGGACAAATTTATCATTGTTTTATTAGCCTATGTGGCTTTATGCATTTTTTTGTCCTGAGTGGGGTCTCGAATATGGAGGATTGAGATTTTTCTTCTAGTATGCACCTTAGTTCCTTCACTCCTGCTTCCTTCATGACTTTTAACTGCTCATTGTTTTCTCACCTGCAGCTGGTTAGTTTTTAATAGGGCCAGCAGGTCACAGCCGCCGCGGAGTGGGGGCGCCAAATAATCTATCAGGGTGCCAACCTCCACTGTTAGGCAGGGATAGCAGGGGAGTGAAGGGTTAATCATCAGGTTAGGTGCACCTAGAAATCTCTGGAGCCTATTTATATATATTTTTCCTTTTTTCTGTTTACACTGGGAAGTGGTATTTTTAAAGATATTCTAATAAAGATTTAGATTTTTTAAGGGAATTTATGTCACATGGTTAATTCTTCCCTTCTGGACCAAAATTGTTCGCTTCGAATATTCCCCGGATTAAAGGTGCCAAGTGGTTCACCAAGATAGATCTTCGTGGTGCGTACAACCTTGTGCGCATTAAGCAAGGAGATGAATGGAAAACTGCATTTAATACGCCCGAAGGTCATTTTGAGTACTTGGTGATGCCTTTCGGGCTCTCTAATGCTCCTTCAGTGTTTCAGTCTTTTATGCATGACATCTTCCGGAAGTATCTGGATAAATTTATGATTGTTTATCTGGATGATATTCTGGTTTTTTCTGATGATTGGGACTCGCATGTAGAGCAGGTCAGGATGGTGTTTCAGGTTTTGCGTGAGAATGCTTTGTTTGTTAAGGGCTCAAAGTGTCTCTTTGGAGTACAGAAGGTTCCCTTTTTGGGTTTTATTTTTTCCCCTTCTGCGGTGGAGATGGACCCAGTCAAGGTCCGAGCTATTCATGATTGGACTCAACCCACGTCAGTTAAGAGTCTTCAGAAGTTCTTGGGTTTTGCTAACTTCTACCGTCGTTTTATCGCTAATTTTTCTAGCGTTGTTAAACCTTTGACGGATATGACCAAGAAAGGTTCTGATGTTGCTAACTGGGCTCCTGCAGCCGTGGAAGCCTTTCAAGAGTTGAAGCGCCGGTTTACTTCGGCGCCTGTTTTGTGCCAGCCTGATGTCTCACTTCCCTTTCAGGTTGAAGTGGATGCTTCTGAGATTGGGGCAGGGGCCGTTTTGTCGCAGAGAGGCCCTGGTTGCTCTGTAATGAGACCATGTGCCTTTTTCTCTAGGAAATTTTCGCCTGCTGAGCGGAATTATGATGTTGGCAATCGGGAGTTGTTAGCCATGAAGTGGGCATTTGAGGAGTGGCGTCATTGGCTCGAGGGTGCTAAGCATCGTGTGGTGGTCTTGACTGATCACAAAAATCTGATGTATCTCGAGTCTGCTAAACGCCTGAATCCTAGACAGGCCCGCTGGTCATTGTTTTTCTCCCGTTTTGACTTTGTGGTCTCGTATTTACCAGGTTCAAAGAATGTGAAGGCTGATGCTCTTTCAAGGAGCTTTGTGCCTGACTCTCCTGGAGTCGCAGAACCAGTTGGTATTCTCAAAGAGGGAGTTATCCTGTCAGCCATTTCTCCGGATTTGCGACGTGTGTTGCAGAGATTTCAGGCTGGTAGACCTGACTCTTGTCCACCTGACAGACTGTTTGTTCCTGATAAGTGGACCAGCAGAGTCATTTCCGAGGTTCATTCCTCGGTGTTGGCAGGGCATCCGGGAAATTTTGGCACCAGAGATCTGGTGGCTAGGTCCTTTTGGTGGCCTTCCTTGTCACGGGATGTGCGGTCATTTGTGCAGTCCTGTGGGACTTGTGCTCGAGCTAAGCCTTGCTGTTCTCGTGCCAGCGGGTTGCTCTTGCCCTTGCTTGTCCCGAAGAGGCCTTGGACACACATTTCCATGGATTTCATTTCAGATCTTCCGGTGTCTCAGGGCATGTCTGTCATCTGGGTGGTATGTGATCGCTTTTCCAAGATGGTCCATTTGGTATCTTTGCCTAAGCTGCCTTCTTCTTCCGATCTGGTTCCTTTGTTCTTTCAGAATGTGGTTCGTTTACACGGCATTCCTGAGAATATTGTGTCTGACAGAGGATCCCAGTTTGTTTCCAGGTTCTGGCGATCCTTTTGTGCTAAGATGGGCATTGATTTGTCGTTTTCGTCTGCCTTTCATCCTCAGACTAATGGACAAACGGAGCGAACTAATCAGACTCTGGAGGCTTATTTGAGGTGTTTTGTTTCTGCAGATCAGGATGATTGGGTGACCTTCTTGCCGTTGGCTGAGTTTGCCCTTAATAATCGGGCTAGTTCCGCTACTTTGGTTTCGCCTTTTTTTTTGCAACTCTGGTTTCCATCCTCGTTTTTCCTCGGGACATGTGGAGCCTTCTGACTGTCCTGGGGTAGATTCCGTGGTGGATAGGTTGCAGCGGATCTGGAATCATGTGGTGGACAACTTGAAGTTGTCACAGGAGAAGGCTCAGCGTTTTGCCAACCGCCGCCGCGGTGTGGGTCCCCGACTTCGTGTTGGGGATTTGGTATGGCTGTCTTCTCGATTTGTTCCTATGAAGGTCTCCTCTCCTAAATTTAAGCCTCGCTTCATCCGTCCTTACAAGATATTGGAAATCCTTAATCCTGTGTCCTTTCGCTTGGATCTTCCGGTGTCGTTTGCCATTCACAACGTGTTCCATAGGTCTTTGTTGCGGCGGTACGTTGTACCTGTGGTTCCTTCTGTTGAGCCTCCTGCTCCGGTGTTGGTTGAGGGCGAGTTGGAGTACGTGGTGGAGAAGATCTTGGATTCTCGTCTCTCCAGGCGGAGGCTTCAGTATCTGGTCAAGTGGAAGGGCTATGGTCAGGAGGATAATTCCTGGGTGGTTGCCTCTGATGTGCATGCGGCCGATTTAGTTCGTGCCTTTCACGCTGCTCATCCTGATCGCCCTGGTGGTCTTGGTGAGGGTTCGGTGACCCCTCCTTAAAGGGGGGGTACTGTTGTGAATTAGACTTTTTTGGCTCCCTCTTGTGGTCACTAGTGATATGACTCTGGGATTGTCTTTCCTCAGTTTGGCACCCACCTGGGTCGTTAGTCCATTGGTGTTGCTATATAAACTTCCTGGTTTCTCAGTCCAGTGCCTGGCATCGTTGTAATCAGTTCCTTTCTGTTTGCTCCTGTCTGCTGGTCTTGGATCTTGCAAAATTAAGCTAAGTCCTGCTTCCTTGTTTTTTGGTTATTTGCTTTGCTCTTATTTTTTGTCCAGCTTGTACTAAATGTGATTCCTGATTTTGCTGGAAGCTCTAGGGGGCTGGTGTTCTCCCCCCGGGCCGTTAGACGGTTCGGGGGTTCTTGAATATCCAGCGTGGAAATTTTGATAGGGTTTTTGCTGACCATATAAGTCATCTTACTATATTCTGCTATTAGTCAGTGGGCCTCTCTTTGCTAAATATCTAGTTCATTCTTACGTTTGTCTTTTCTCCTTACCTCACCGTTATTATTTGTTGGGGGCTTGTATCCAACTTTTGGGGTCTTTTCTCTGGAGGCAAGAAAGGTCTATCTTTTCCCTTCTAGGGTTAGTTAGTTCTCCGGCTGGCGCGAGACGTCTAGAACCAACGTAGGCACGTTCCCCGGCTGCTGCTATTTGTGGTGCTAGGATTAGATATATGGTCAGCCCAGTTACCACTGCCCTATGAGCTGGTTTTTTGTGTTTGCAGACTTGGTATGTACTTTTGAGACCCTCTGCCATTGGGGTCATACCAATGGCCATCTTCATCTACAATCACATCTACGTCCACAAGGACATTTTCATCTATAATCACATCTACATCCACATGGACATCTTCATCTACAGTCACATCATCACATCTATGTCCACATGGACATCTTGATTTACTATCACATCTACGTCCACATGGCCATCTTCATCTACAATCACATCTACGTCCACAAGGACATTTTCATCTATAATCACACCTACGTCCACATGGACATCTTCATCTACAGTCACATCATCACATCTATGTCCGCATGGACATCTTCATTTTCTATCACATCTACGTCCACATGGACATCTTCATCTACAATCACATCTACGTCCACAAGGACATTTTCATCTATAATCACATCTACGTCCACATGGACATCTTCATCTACAGTCACATCATCACATCTATGTCCACATGGACATCTTGATTTACTATCACATCTACGTCCACATGGCCATCTTCATCTACAATCACATCTATGTCCACATGGACATCTTCATTTACTATCACATCTACATCCACATGGCCATCTTCATCTACAATCACATCTACGTCCACATGGGCATCTTCAGCTACAATCACATCTACGTCCACATGGACATCTTCATCTACAATCACATCTACGTCCACATGGACATCTTCATTTACAATCACATCTACGTCCACTGGACATCTTCATCTACAATCACGTCTACGTCGACATGGACATCTTTATTTACATTCACATCTACGTCCACTGGACATCTTCATCTACAATCACATCTACGTCCACATGGACATCTTCATCTACAATCACGTCTACGTCCACATGGATATCTTCATGTACAATCACATCTATGTCCACTGGACATCTTCATTGACAATCACATCTACGTCCACTGGACATCTTCATCTACAATCACATCTACATCCACATGGACATCTTTATTTAGAATCACATCTACGTGCAGTGGACATCTTCATCTACAATCACGTCTACGTCGACATGGATATCTTCATGTACAATCACATCGTCACATCTATATCCACAAGGAAGTCTTCATCTACGATCACATCTACGTCCACAAGGACATCTTCATCTATAATCACATCTACGTCCACATAGACATCTTCATCTATAATCACATCTACGTCCACATGGACATCTTCATCTACAATCACATCTACGTCCACATGGACATTTTCATCTACAATCACATCTACGTCCACATGGACATCTTCATCTATAATCACATCTACGTCCACATAGACATCTTCATCTATAATCACATCTACGTCCACATGGACATCTTCTTCTACAATCACATTTACGTCCACATGGCCATCTTCATCTATAATCACATCTACGTCCACATGGACATCTTCATCTACAATCACATCTACGTCCACATGGACATCTTCATCTACAATCACATCTACGTCCACATGGACATATACAATCTAATCTATGTCTATGATCCCAAAAACCCCACCTCTGGGTGTCATTCAGATGTTAAAATGGAGTCTTTGTTTGGCACATGGTCTGTGTGTATGGAGGAAATATGCCTCCTGTGTGTTATCTCCAGATTGAGCCTGTATACTGGATGCTATCCAGCCTGTGTGACCAGGACTGGCTCTAAAGAGACTTTGACAAGACCTGTTTATTTTGTTTTGCCTGTACGAAAAAGTCATTTGTTTTTCCTTTGCTTGTGGCTGGTTTATGAAGCACTAATAAATCAGCATGGACATTTACAGTAAATGGAAATGCTTCCTATGTTGCCTCACAACGCACCCAAGTGAGTAGCAATCCCACACTACATTCGCATATAGTTCTGCAAGGATATCTCCATCTACATCAACAAGGACATCTTCCTCTACAATCACATCAATGTCTAATCTGACATCTTCATCTAAAATTACATCTACATCAAAATGGAAATCTTCATCTGCAATTACATACAGTGGGTACAGAAAGTATTGAGACCCCTTAAAATGTTTTACTCTTTGTTTCATTGGAGCCATTTGGTAAATTCAAAAAAGTTCATTTTTCCTCATTGATGTATACTCTGCACCCCATCTTCACTGAAAAAAACAGAAATGTAGTAATTTTTGCAAATTTTTATAAAAAGAAAAACTGAAATATCCCATGGTCATAAGTCTTCAGCCCCTTTGCTCAGTATTGAGTAGAAGCCCCTTTTGAACTAGTACAGCCTTTAGTCTTCTTGGGAATGATGCAACAAGTTTTTCACCCCTGGATTTGAGGATCCTTGGCCATTCTTCCTTGAAGATCCTCTCCAGTTCCGTCAGGTTGGATGGTGAACGTTGGTGGACGCCATTTTCAGGTCTCTCCAGAGATGCTCAGTTGGGTTTAGGTCGGGGCTCTAGCTGGGCCGGTCACGAATGGTCACAGAGCTGTTCTGAAGCCGCTCCTTTGTTATTTTAGCTGTGTGCTTAGGGTCATTGTCTTGTTGGAAGGAGAACCTTCGGCCAAGTCTGAGGTCCAGAGCACTCTGGAAGAGGTTTCCATCCAGGATATCTCTGTACATGGCCGCATTCATGTTTCATTTAATGACAACCAGTCATCCTGCCCCTGCAGCTGAAAAACACCCCCATAGCATGATGCCGCCACCACCATGTTTCACTGTTGGGATTGTATTAGGCAGGTGATGAGCAGTGCCTGGTTTTCTCCACACATACCACTTAGAATTATCACCAAAAAGGTCTATCTTCATCTCATCAGACCAGAGAATCTTATTTCTCATAGTCTGGGAGTCCTTCATGTGTTTTACAGCAAACTCTATGCGGCTTTCATATGCCTTGCACTGAGGAGAGGCTTCCGTCGGGCCACTCTGCCATAAAGGCCCGACTGGTGGAGGGCTGCAGTGATAGTTGGCTTTTTGGAACTTTATCCTATCTACCTACTGCATCCCTGGAGCTCAGCCACAGTGATCTTGGGGTTCTTCTTTACCTCTCTCACCAAGGCCTATCTCCCATGATTGCCCATTTGGTCTGACATGCACTGTGAGCTGTGAGGTCCTATATAGACAGGTGTGCGCCTTTCCAAATCAAGTCCTATCAGTTTAATTTAACACAGCTGGACTCCAAAGAAGGAGTAGAACCATCTCAAGGAGGATCACAAGGAAATGGACAGCATGTGACTTAAATATGAGTGTCTGAGCAAAGGGTCTGAATACTTATGACCACGTGATATTTCAGCTTTTCTTTTTTAATAAATTTGCAAAAATTTCTACATTTCTGTTTGTTTTCAGTCAAGATGGGGAGCAGAGTGTACATTAATGAGAAAAAAATGAACTTTTTTGAATTTACCAAATGGCTGCAATGAAACAAAGAGTGAAAAATTTAAAGGGGTCTGAATACTTTCCGTACCCATTGTATACATCCTCATTCACAGCTTAATCTATAATCACATCTATGTCGACATGGACATTATAATCTACCATCACATGTATGTTGACATGGACATCTCTTTCTACAATCACAACTACGTCCCCTTGGACATTTACATTCACATCTACTGTACGTCCACAATTGACATCTTCATCTACAATCACATCTATGTCCACATGGACATCCTCATCTATAATCATGTCTATATTCTTATGTACACCTTCATCTAGGAACACGTGTTTGTCAACATGGACGTCCTAATCTACAATCATTTCTTTGTAAACATGAACATGTTCATCTACAATCACATCTACGTTCACATGGACATCTTAATATACAATCACATGTTCATCTAACTGCCTTTTTCATCTACGATCATGTCTACATCCACATGGACATCATCATCTACATCTATGTTCACATGAACATCTTCATCTGCCATTACATCTACATCTAAATTGACATCTTCATCTACGATCACATCTACATCCATATGGACATCTTCATCTACATTTACATACGTTCACATAGACATCTTCATCTAAAATCACATCTATGCTTAGAGTCCAGCTTCTTGGTCCTTTAGCAAAGGCACTCAATCCAGGAGATCTACACGCCTCCATACACACAGACATGTGTGAGACAAACAGGTCTCATTTTAACAAATGAACCAGACCCAGGGGTTTAGATATGGTGAGCAGCCGTTCAGCTGCTCATAATCAACCTGTCATGGCCGATTAACCCCTATTAGTCCTAGCATTACTTTAGGATTATCTTCCATCCACTATGTGTCTAACAGCCACCTTACAGCCCATTTGACATATTCATCTACAATGACATCTACATCCACCTGGCGAGCCTCCTCTATGTTCACCTCTACGTCCTCATGGATATCTCATCTACAATCACATCTACATCCACATGGAGAGCCTCCTCTATGCTCACCTCTATGTCCTCATGGATATCTCATCCACAATCACATCTACATAAATGGAGAGCCTCCTCTATGTTCACCTCTACGTCCTCATGGATATCTCATCTACAATCACATCTACATCCACATGGAGAGCCTCCTCTATGTTCACCTCTACGTCCTCATGGATATCTTATCTACAATCACATCTACATCCACGTGGTAAGCCTCCTCTATGTTCACCTCTACGTCCTCATGGATATCTCATCTACAATCACATCTACATTGACATGGAGAGCCTCTTCTATGTTCACCTCTACGTCCCCATGGATATCTTCATCTACAATCACATCTACATCCACATGGAGAGCCTCCTCTATGTTCACCTCTACGTCCTCATGGATATCTCATCTACAATGACATCTACATCCACATGGAGAGCCTCCTCTATGTTCACCTCTACGTCCCCATGGATATCTTCATCTACAATCACATCTACATCTACATGGAGAGCCTCCTCTATGTTCACCTCTACGTCCCCATGGATATCTTCATCTACAATCACATCTACATCTACTTGGAGAGCCTCTTCTATGTTCACCTCTACGTCCTCATGGATATCTTATCTACAATCACATCTACATCGACATGGAGAGCCTCTTTCTATGTTCACCTCTACGTCCTCATGGATATCTTATCTACAATCACATCTACATCCACATGGTAAGCCTCCTCTATGTTCACCTCTACGTCCTCATGGATATCTCATCTACAATCACATCTACATCGACATGGAGAGCCTCTTCTATGTTCACCTCTACGTCCCCATGGATATCTTCATCTACAATCACATCTACATCCACATGGAGAGCCTCCTCTATGTTCACCTCTACGTCCTCATGGATATCTCATCTACAATGACATCTACATCCACATGGAGAGCGTCCTCTATGTTCACCTCTACGTCCCCATGGATATCTTCACATATACATCACTGAGTGGTGGGTGGTGGTTTCAGCTTAGGGCTGAAACAGGAGTCAGGGTCAGGCCTGGCGACCCAGAGATGCACACCTTTAGTGTAACTTCTGGGAAAGGGACAGACAGGGTTTCCCTAGCCTGAGGGATATCGCAGGGGCCTGGGTAACCAACCTTAGTCTACCCAGTTCCCCCGTGACAGAACCTAAGGTAGGATTACCTGAGTTTTTTTCTGGTAAGCGGCAGGAATTTTTTACGTTTAGAAATGCATGTTTACTATATTTTCGGCTTAGACCCAGATCCTCAGAGAGGGAATTACAGCGTGTGGGGATTATTATGTCTTTATTGCGAAGTGAACCCCAAATCTGGGCATTTTCATTACATCCTGATGATCCTTGTTTGACATCAGTAGAAGCATTTTTTACTGCTATGGGGTTGTTATATGGTGATCCTGATCGGGTCACATCAGCTGAGGCAGAGCTCAGACGGCTTAAACAGGGTTCTGTTGATGCTGAGAGGTAGTGCACCCAGTTCAGACGATGGTCCGCAGAGGTCAGGTGGAATGACCCAGCATTCAAGAGTCAGTTTTTAGCAGGTTTCAGTGAAAGAGTTAAAGATTTGCTCATTGCATATCCTGCACCTGATACTTTGGAAACTGATATGCAGTTAGCTATCCGTGTGGATAGAAGATTGAGAGACAGACGGAATGAAGAGAAGGCTCTTATAATGCTGGACCCAGTCTCTCAGGATGGCCCCGTCGACAGCGGGGAACCGATGCAACTTGGGGCAATGTCCTCTCGTTCCCAGGAGAGGTGGAAGAGGTTTTCTGAAGGGCTATGCTTGTATTGTGGTAAGGCTGACCATTTTATTAAGCAATGTGAGGTTTGCATAAGGAAAGAGATTGTGAGGCTCCATGGGGTTCCCACAGACATTGTTTCCGATAGAGGACCACAGTTTGTGGCTCGCTTTTGGAGTGCTTTTTCTGACAGATAAGGCTACGTTCACATTTGCGGCCAGCGCCGCAGCGTCGGGCGCCGCAGCGGCGCCGCATGCGTCATGCGCCCCTATATTTAACATGGGGGCGCATGGACATGCGGCGCACTTGCGTTTTGCGCCGCATGCGTCGCTGCGGCGCCCGCGTCGGGGCGCAGAGGACGCAGCAAGTTGCATTTTTGCTGCGTCCAAATTCAATGAAAAAAAACGACGCATGCGGCGCAAAACGCAGCGTTGTGCATGCGTTTTGCTGCGTTTTTGTTTGCGTTGTGCGCTGCGGCGCCGACGCTGCGGCGCACAACGCAAATGTGAACGTAGCCTTAAAGGTTCATTTGTCATTTTAGTCAGGTTATCATCCAGAGTCCAATGGACAGACCGAAAGGAAGAACCAGGACGTCGAGCAGTTTTTGAGATGTTTTGTAGCAGACAATCAGGAGATGTGGTCGGAATATCTACCACTAGCCGAGTTTGCTCTTAATAATCATACGTCTTCCTCGGCTGGGTGTTCTCCTTATTTTGGCTGTACAGGGAGGCATCCATCTTTTGGTCCATTTTCAAAGACTGGGGCAGCGGTGCCTGAGGAGGAGCGTTTTTCTGGAAATTTGGACAGGGTTTGGACCAATGCACGCCATAATCTGAAAGAGGCAAATAGGAGGTCAAAGAAATATTTTGACAAGAAAAGAAGGGAGGCGTTGTTTGCAGTTGGGGACATGGTCTGGTTGTCCTCTAGGAATCTGCGTTTGAAGATCCCTTCTAAAAAACTGGGGCCTAAGTTTGTAGGACCCTTCAAAGTGGTTCCGGTTGTCAACTCGGCAGCAGTGAAATTAGACATCCCCTCGTCCTGGAGAATTAAGTCAGTTTTTCATGTATCTTTACTGAAGAAAGTTGACACATCAGATAAGGAGGCAATGTCGACTGTTCCCCCAGTTGATGAGGACGACGAGTTTAAGATTTCACGCATTTTAGATTACAGGTGGCACAGAGGAAGGTTGCAGTATCTCGTGTCCTGGAAGGGACCCTAGGAGGGCGTCTTGGCCTCAAGGCTGATTAAGGCTTTTCACAGGAGATTTCCGAATACGACTCGGCCAAGAGGATCCGGAGGATCCTCGTAGAAGGGGAGGTACTGTTAGAATCTGTTTTGTTTTTGACCATCCACCATCTTGTTGTGGTTTTCTGGCTGCTGATCTTTTTCCCCTGGTGCTGGGTTGTCTTAGGCCAGGTGATTGTATCACCCTTTATTACCCAGCACCTGCCTCCCAGTCCTTGCTGGACAACAGTGTTAATCCACTAGAGTTCTGGCTAGGTGCCTTGACAGCTTTCTGTGTTTGATATTGTACAGTTCTGGGACCTCTGGTTCTGCTATCCTTAGTTTATGTTTTCAGTTTGTTTCTGCAGCCTTCTCTGTGTTTTCTATTAAAAGGTGACCTGTTTTTTTATACCCAGTCCTTAGGTCTTTTAGGGACCTCCTTCCCCCTATCTATAGGTCTTTGCTGAGATTAACCTAGGATTGTCGGTGAGTCTATTCGCAAGGAATGAGTCGCCCACTCCATCGTAGGGTATCAGCCTAGTCTCAGTGCAGGGTCAGTTTTACCCCTTCTATCCTAGTTCTGTGTTGCAGTTCCATAACAGATATCTCATCTACAATCACATCTACTGTACATCAACATGGAGAGCATCTTTCTATGTTCACCTCCAAGTCCTCATGGATATCTTATCTACAATCACATCTATATCCACATGAACAAAACAAGAAAACCAAGATCTAGGCGCTCGATGAAACCAAGGTTCCAGGATAATTAAATTTTTTTTCTGTAATTTGGAGTATGGCACTCAAGAGTACAAGATAAAAAAAATAGTAAAAATACAGTAAAAACGCAATCCAACCTTCATCAGGTATATAGTTAGTATGACCCATGTAACCTGTTAATACCTGTTACTGGTGTTGGAAGGGGCGGACTAACGGAGAGGCTTACCTCCCCCACTTCCCTTCCACCCATGCACTTGTATCCGTGAGCTGTTTTAATCTGCCACACATGAGCACCGGCAGAAATGTTGTGAGAAATTTGTGGTCACATGGTAAAGATAAAAAAACACAAAAAAATTTCTAAATTATATATTCATTACCAATAAAACCATAATAAAATATACACGTATACATACTAACTATACACCTGATGATGGTTGGATAGCTGAGACGCATTGCGTTTTTACTGTATTTTTATTATTTCTTATCTTGTATGTCGGAGTGCCATACTCCAAATTAAAGAAAATATTTTTTTTTATTTTACAGTCATCCTGGAACCTTGGTATCATAGAGTGGAAGCGCCTAGAACTTGTTTTTCTTGTTTTTTTCATTACTGCAGTTGGAACCTTTTCCAAGAATTCATCCATGGTTACCATGTTGGCAGGAAGTCACCACCAAGGATCAGCACTGAGAACAAAGTGAGCAACATTCCCTTCTCACCTCATTCTGGTCACAATAATCTCTAACACTACGAGTAGATAGCACTCCCTTAATTCCCCTATATTTCTTAGGAAACACCTTGCAGCCATCTACGTCCACATGGACATCTCCATCTACAATCACATTTACGTCCACGTTTAATATCTTCATCTACAATCATATCTATGTCCACATGGACATCATCTATCATCATGTTTATGTCCACATGGACATCTTCATCTACATCCACATCTACAATCATATCTTCGTCCACATGGAATTCTTCATCCACAATCATATTTAAGTCCACATGAACATGTTCATCTACAATCACATCTACGTCCACATGAACATCATCTATCATCTTATTTACATCCACATGGACATCCTCATCTATATCCACATCTACAATCACATCTACATCCACATGGACATATACGTTAACTTCACACCTGAGTTCACAAAGACATCCATTCCTAAGTCCACATAAATATGTGATTCTTCAGAATTTGTATTAGTCTATGCCTGATGAAGAGACCTGTGTAGTCTCGAAAGCTTGCAATTTGTTACCATCTTTTTAGTTAGCCATTAAAAGGTATCAACCACTGAGGACTCTCAATTCTAAATATTTTTCTATCTACTGGCTAACACGGTACCAAGATATATATCTTTCCTGTAAGTCCACATGGACATTTTCATATACATTCATATCTACGACCACATTTTACACCTTTATCTACAGTCTCATCAACATTCACATGGACATCTTCACCTACAATCACATTTGAAGCCACTTACACATTATCAACTATGATCACATCTACATCAACACGGACATCTTCATCTACAATCACATCTACGTCCACATGGACAAGTTTGTCTACAAATACATCTATGTCCAAACTGTCATCTTGATCTATGATCACATTTACTTTCACATGGACATCTTTTTCTACAATTATGTCTATGTCCACATTGACATCTTCATTTACAATCATATCTACCGCCACACAGACATCTCTTCTATAATTACATCTACACTGACATTTTCATCTAAGATCATATCTACATCTATATGGACATTTTCACCTACATTCACATCTACATCCCCATAAATGTTTTCATCTACAATAACATCTATATCCACCCAGAAAATCATCATCTACAATTACATCTATGTCCACATGGACATTTTTATCTACAATCACATCTATGTCCACATGGATATTTATTAATCTGCAATTCACATCTACGTCTAAATTGACATCCTCATCTTCAATCACAGCTACGTCCACATGGACATCCTCATCTACAATCACAACTATGTCCACATGCACATTTATTTACCTGTAAATAACATCTACATCCACATAAACATCTTGATTAACAATCACATCTATATCCACAATGAAAATCTTCATCTGCAATCACATCTACGTCCACATGGACATCTTCATCTACAATCACATCATCACATCTACGTCCACATGGACATCTTCATCTACAATCACATCTGCATCCACATGGACATCCTCATCTACAATCACATCTACGTCCACATGTACATCTTCAGTTTTAAAATCACATCTACGTCCACATGGACATCTTCATCTACAATCAAATCTACATCCACATGGACATCCTCATCTACAATCACATCTACGTCCACATGGACATCCTCATCTACAATCACATCATCACATCTACGTCCACATGGACATCTTCATCTACAATCACATCTACATCCACATGGATATCCTCATCTACAATCACATCTACGTCCACATGGACATCTGTATCTACAATCACATCTACGTCCACATGGACATCCTCATCTACAATCACATCTACGTCCACATGGACATCTGTATCTACAATCACATCTACATCCACATGGACATCCTCATCTACAATCACATCTACGTCCACATGGACATCCTCATCTACAATCACATCATCACATCTACGTCCACATGGACATCTTCATCTACAATCACATCTACATCCACATGGACATCCTCATCTACAATCATATCTACGTCCACATGGACATCTGTATCTACAATCAAGTCTACATCCACATGGACATCCTCATCTACAATCACATCTACGTCCACATGGACATCTGTATCTACAATCACATCTACATCCACATGGACATCTGTATCTACAATCACATCTACGTCCACATGGACATCTGTATCTACAATCACATCTACGTCCACATGGACATCCTCATCTACAATCACATCATCACATCTACGTCCACATGGACATCTTCATCTACAATCACATCTACATCCACATGGACATCCTCATCTACAATCACATCTACGTCCACATGGACATCCTCATCTACAATCACATCTACGTCCACATGGACATCTGTATCTACAATCAAATCTACATCCACATGGACATCCTCATCTACAATCACATCTACGTCCACATGTACATCTTCAGTTTTAAAATCACATCTACGTCCACGTGGCCATTTTCATCTGCTTTCACATCTACGTTCTCATGGACACCTTCATCTGCAATTATATCAGTTTGATATGTTCATCTACAAATGCAACTACATTCACATTTGACATTGGCTGAGGAATCTTGACTATTGGTTCCATAACTAGAGTGTGAGCAGTGGACACCTTTTGTAGAAAACAAAAAACAGAGTGTTTGTAACTGGTGGGAAGATCCTCCTGGTTAATAGATCATCTAGTACATTAATTTGTTCCTCTGCATATTCCCACCAAATATATGTCTAAGAGATTTACAAACTTCAGGTGGTCTTAGATTGGCCTTTTCAACCTTGCACTTGTGTTTTAGTCTCCTTCCATCTTTCATTTGCCAGGTTCATGAGCATCAATCTCCACCACTTCATTTTCTTACGTTTTGTCTTTTAACCCACCAACCACCCTACATAGCCGTGTGGTGTAAAATATTCTCATCTACTGGACAGTATATCAGCAATGCAACACTTTCTGGTCCACGACAAATATATGGTGAGCACTGGACAAGTGAAACCAATGAAACTTGTCGTCTTGCTGTGACCCTGTCCTTGACCCTCAGAGTTCCCTTCCTGGTCGCCATGGGCCAGATGAATAAATATTATGAGATTCTCAGTCCAGGTTTCAGGAGACAAGCTCAGCCTGCATCCAGTCACCTTCACCTTTCCACAAATTTTGAGGAGAGCCACTCTCTCAATATGTCACCATTCAGGAAAATCAGTCATTTCAGTAAGTAAATTCTCCTGTGTTACTGGGTAATTGAACTCAGAACCAGTGAAATAATTTAAAGACTTCAGTGCACAAATTCCACAAATGAAAACAATAAAAAAAAAAATATGGAAAAAAAGAAAGAAGACATGAATCCCATCTCTCTCTCCCTTCGCAAGAGAATTTACTTTCAACTGAAAACTAAATGAACCACCAAAAAATGGGTAGAAAAAAAAGGAATGAGTCAGGAAGGAAAAAATTTAAAGACAATAAGAAAAAAATGTAGTTTAGAGGAAAAAGAAAAAAATCTATTTTCCCCAAAGATTAAAGAGAAAAAGAAAGAGAAAAAAAAGCAAAAGGAGATAAAACTTTTTGAAATTTAATAATGTGAAGGCAAAAAAAGATGCTTCACAAGCAAAGAAGGGGCGCTCAAGGGGTCTCCGACGTTCTTATGGGCTACAAGTGCATGAATAATGGACGAAAAGAACACAGGAAGAGGAGTCGTGTGCTGGAGGCAGTGGTGGCAGTCAGTACTGGAGAACGCGCGTCGTTACCTTTGTCATGTCAGCACATATGTACATGGCCATTGGATAAGGTCTTGTTCCTTAGGCTCTGCTCGTTCAGCCTCTCCCCTCCATCAGTCACGCGGACTCCACTGACGGGGAGGGATATATATATTTAGACTGTGAAAACGTCATAATAATGTCGGGTGTGAGATCACAAGGCTGGTGTTAATTGGGAAGAATGTGCTAATTGTCTGCAGAAATCTTAACCCACTGAAGACTTGAATGTTCCTAGTTGTGTCCACCATTTTCACGCCAGACCTGACATCTACCTGAAGGAGAAGTCAATTATCTTGCCCCAAATAAACAACACAGGACAGAGAGGTTCAGTTTCATGATTTACCCCCCATTGTGTGCCTTGGGACCAATTCCCCAAGGGCCAGTAAGTGGAAAACCACTTTATGCCAACGAGAGGTATGGGCAGACATCTGGAGATGTCGACTGGTCAGGAGATGCTGCCACATACCACCAATATTGGGGAATTGGGCAGAGGGCTTTCGTGCCCATTATCCCCATCATGGTCTGAATCTTACCTAAAATCTCCAGTCAATCTAAAGTCGGGCCAGTAATGACCAGGTGACGTGGACCTCCTCTAAATCCTACAGTAATGGTCAGAAGATGTCCGTCGTGGGTCATGTTCACATTTACTCTTCTATTCTGCCCTTCACACGGGTACCAGATGCTGAGGGACCTTCAGTAATGGATTCCATAAGGGCATGTTCACACGCCTTGCACATCAGACATATTAACTACAGTGTCGGCCACGGACTTCTGTTACGATTGTGTGTTCAGAATGACGTGAATCCACCACACCTACTGTGGAAAAATCCTGAATGTGTGAATGCTTCCTGAGAACACCACAATCTATTGCCATAAATCTGTTTATCCCTCCAAGTACACGCTTCTTTACACCCTCCCAGTCCCCTGCTACTGCCCTCCCAGTCCTCCACTACCCCCTCAGTTCTCTGCTACTGCCCTCCCAGTTCTCCACAACCCCCTCTTAGTCCTCTGCTACTGCCCTCTGCTACCCCCTCCCAGTCCTCCACTACCCCCTCCCAGTCCTTTGCTACTTTCCTCCCAATCCTCCACAACCTCCTCTCAGTCCTCTGCTACTGCTCTCCGCTAGCCCCTCCCAGTCCTCCACTACCCCTCCCAGTCCTCTGCTACTTCCCTCCTAGTCCTCCACAACCTCCTCAGTCCTCTGCTACTGCTCTCCGCTAGCCCCTCGTCCTCCACTACCCCCTCCCAGTCCTCTGCTACTTACCTCCCAGTCCTCCACAACCTCCTCTCAGTCCTCTGCTACTGCTCTCCGCTACCCCTCCCAGTCCTCTGCTACTTCCTTCCCAGTCCTCCACAACCCCCTCTCAGTCCACTGCTGCCGCCATCCCAGTCCTCTGCTGCCACCCTTCCTGTCATCTACTGCTGCCCTCCTTGTCTTCCACTGCCACCCTTCCTGTCCTCTTCTGCCACCCTCCCGGTCTTCTGATACTGCCCTCCAAGTCCTCTACTGCCCACTCTGTCCTCCGCTACCCACTCCTAGTCCTCTGCTACCGCCAAGCCAGTCCTCAGCTGTTGCCCTCCCTGTCCTCTTCTACTATCTGCCTTCCACCCTCCCTCTCCTCTGCTGCCACCCACCTTGTCCTCAACTTCAACTCTGCTGCCACTCTCCCACTCCTTTGCTGCTACCCTCCCTGTCCTCCACTGCTATCCTTCGTCTCCTCTGCTGCCGCCCTCCACTGCCATCCCTCTTCTCCTCTGCTGCCATCCTCCCTGTCCTCTTCTGCTATCTGCCTTCAACTCTCCTGCTACCATCCATGCCCTCCGCTGCTATCCTCCTTCTCTTCTGCTGCCACCCTCCCTCTCCTATGTTGCCATCCTTCCAGTCCTCTGCTGTTACTCATCCATATATTGGACTCTGTATAGTCCTATGACCCTGCATTAGAGGAACTCAAAAATCCTGTTGAGGGTGTATGTTTCCTCATCCAGAGGAAAGATGAATGGAGTAACCCAAGATCAGTACAGGATAAGTAATGCAATGCATGTTCACAGTGACTGCACCAGCAGAATAGTGAGTGCAGCTCTGGGGTATAACACAGGATGTAACTCAGGATCAGTAATGTAATGTATGAACACAGTGACTGTACCAGCAGAATAGTGAGTGCAGCTGTGAGGTATAATACAGGATGTAACTCAGGATCAGTAATGTAATGTATGTTCACAGTGACTGCACCAGCAGAATAGTGAGTGCAGCTCTGGAGTATAATACAGGATGTAACTCAGGATCAGCAATGTACACAGTGACAGCACCAGCAGAATAGTGAGTGCAGCTCTGGAGTATAATACAGGATGTAACTCAGGATCAGTAATGTAATGTATGTACACAGTGACTGCACCAGCAGAATAGTGAGTGCAGCTCTGGAGTATAATACAGGATGTAACTCAGGATCAGCAATATACACAGTGACTGCACCAGCAGAATAGTGAGTGCAGCTCTGGGGTATAATACAGGAGGTAACTCAGGATCAGTAATGTAATGTATGTGCACAGTGACTGCACCAGCAGAATAGTGAGTGCAGCTCTGGAGTATTATACAGGAGGTAACTCAGGATCAGTAATGTAATGTATGTACACAGTGAGTGCACCAGCAGAATAGTGAGTGCAGCTCTGGAGTATTATACAGGAGGTTACTCAGGATCAGTAATGTAATGTATGTACACAGTGAGTGCACCGGCAGAATAGTGAGTGCAGCTCTGGAGTATAATACAAGATGTAACTCAGGATCAGTAATGTAATGTAAGTACACAGTGACTGCACCAGTAGAATAGTGAGTGCAGCTCTGGGGTATAATACAGGAGTAACTCAGGATCAGTAATGTAATGTATGTACACAGTGAGTGCACCAGCAGAATAGTGAGTGCAGTTCTGGAGTATAATACGGCGCAATGCTGCTAAGAGGTTTTAACCCCTTAACGACCGCCAATATGCCTTTTAACGGCAGCAGTTAAGGGTACTTATTCCTCAGCGCTGCTTTTTAACGGTGCTGAGAAATAAGTGTGTAGACCCCCCAGCGTCAGAAAATCTCCGTGGTCTCGACCTCAGAGAACATGATTCGTGCCGTTTTTTACCATCCCCAGTCTTGTGATCACCGTTATTAACTGAATAACGGTGATTGCAAAAAAAAAAAGTCTGATTTTCCATTTATTTCTCCTCTGATATAATCTAGCACATCAGAGGTGAGAGAAATGGGGTCCCCTGAGCCCCTTCGATACCTAAGGCATCCCTGAACTCTTCGGATCCATCCCCCGGCCCTCCGTGTAATTTTCCCGGAAGAAAATGGCGGGCGCATGCACAGTGCACCCGCCGAAATCTGCCGTCCAGCACCTGGAAACAGTAGGAGATTTTTCTATTGGTTAATTTTGATCACTGTGATAGACCCTATCAGAGTGATCAAAATAAAAAAAAATACTAAAAACCCCCTTTATCATCACATTAGTTAGGTAAAAATAATAAAATAAATGTATTTTTTTCCATTCTTTGCAGTTAGGGTTAGGGTTGGGGATAGAGCTAGGGTTAGGGTTGGGGTTAGAGTAAGGGTTGGGGATAGATCTAGGGTTAGGGGTTAGAGTTTGGCTAGGGTTAGAATTGGGGCTAGGGGTAGGGTTGGGATTAGGGATGGGATAGATCTGGGGTTAGGGATGGGGATAGATCTAGAGTTAGGGTTGGGGTTAGAGTTAGGGTTAGATCTAGGGTTAGGGTTAGAGCTAGGGTTAGTTATATGGTTGGGGTTGGGATAGGGTTAAGTTTGGGAATAAAGATAGGGTTAGGGTTGGGGCTAGGGTTTGGGTTGTGATGGGGTTAGGGTTGTGCTTGGGTTATGGTTGTGTTGGGGTTACGATTGTGGTGTTGGGGTTAGGGTTGTGTTGGGGTTACAGTTGTGGGGTTGGGGTTAGGGTTGTGGTTAGGGTTATGATTGGGATTAGGGTCAGGGGTGTGTTGGTGTTAGGGTTATGGTTAGGGCTGTGTTAGGTTTGGAGTTAGAATTGTGTGCTGTGTGCTTCAGGGGGTCTCCAAACGTGACAAGGCACTCGCAGTTGTTTCCAGCCAACTTTGAGTTCAAAAAGTCAAACGATGCTTCCTCCCTTCTGAGCCCTGCCATGCGCCCAAACAGTGGCTTTCCCCATGTATCGGCGTACTCAGGAGAAATTGCACAACAAATTTTGGGGTCTATTTTCTCCTGATGCCCTTTTGAAAATAAAAAAAATTTTGCTCCAAAGTAAATTTTTTGTGAAAAAAGTAAAATGTTTATTTTTTCCTTCCACATTGCTTTAGTTCTCGTGAAGCTTCTTGAATATGGTTTTGCGCACCTTGAGGAGTGCAGTTTTTAGAATGGTGTCACTTCTGGGTATTTTCTGTTATATTGACCCCCAAAACTCACTTCAAATGTGAGGTGGTCCCTAAAAAAATGATTTAGTAAATTTTGTTGGAAAAATGAGAAATCGCTGGTCAACTTTTAACCCTTACAACGTCCTAACAAAAAAGAAATCATGTTTCCAAAATTGTGCTGATGTAAAGTAGACATGTGGGAAATGTTAGTATTTTGTGTGATCTGGCTCTTTGATTTAAGGGCATAAAAATTAAAAGTTTGAAAATTGCAAACTTTTCAAAATTTGTGCCAAATTTCCATTTTTTCATAAATAAACGCAAGTCATATCGAAGAAATTTTACCACTAACATGAAGTACAATATGTAATGAGAAAACAATCTCAGAATTAGTGGGTTCCGTTCAAGTGTTCCAGAGTTATAACCTCATAAAGTGACAGTGGTCAGAAGTGTAAAAATTAACTGGGTCATTAAGGCCAAAATTGGCTCGGTCACTAAGGGGTTAATTTGTACTTAATAAAATGATGTAATCACCAGGTGGCGGGTCTGACAACCTCTCTCCACACACAGGCTGGTTGTCAGCAGTAATAGATGTGCGGTCTCATGTCTGATCATGTGACACACGAGTCATGGATAATGGTGGGTGGTGGCGCGTTGGGACCACACACGAGTGATTCTCGCTGCCCCTCTCTGTAGATGCCACGTTGGGAGAATCTGCAGCCAGAGACAGACACTTTGGGCGACGAGGAAATAATCTTCATGTATATTTCAGGCTGGATGTCATCAGCGTATTTCCAGATCTCATGAATTATACACTAAGTTTTCTACTGGCAATGCGCTGACCATGGACCCACAGCAGCCCGGCGACTGCTGAGGACTGAATACATGAGAACTGGGATCCTGCCTCAGCATCTGCTGCGACACTGAGCCGGGATCTGATCCCAAACGGTTCACGGTGATCTCTGTGCTGCACCGGTGTAGTAACCAGGTTCATGGTGATCTCCTGCTGCTCTGGTGTAGTCACCAGGTTCATGGTGATCTCCATGCTGCACCGGTGTAGGTACCAGGATCATGGTGATCTCCGTGCTGGACCGGTGTCGTCACCAGGTTCATGGTGAGCTCCTGCTGCTCTGGTGTAGTCACCAGGTTCATGGTGATCTCCTGCTGCTCTGGTGTAGTCACCAGGTTCATGGTGATCTCTCTGCTGGACCGATGTAGGTACCAGGTTCATGGTGATCTCCGTGCTGCACCGGTGTAGTCACCAGGTTCATGGTGATCTCCTGCTGCTCTGGTGTAGTCATCAGGTCCATAGTGATGTTCATGCTGCACCAGTGTAGGTACCAGGTTCATGGTGATCTCCGTGCTGGACTGATGTAGTCTTCAAGTTCATGGTGATCTCTCTGCTGCACCGGTGTAGGTACCAGGTTCATGGTGATCTCTCTGCTGCACCAGTTTAGTCACCAGGTTCATGGTGATCTCTCTGCTGGACCGATGTAGGTACCAGATTCATGGTACTCTGCTGCATCGGTGTAGATATCACGTTCATGGTGATCTCCGTGCTGGACCGGTGTAGGTACCAGCTTCATGTGATCTCCGTGCTGCATCGGTGTAGGTACCAGGTTCATGGTGTTCTCCGTGCTGGACCGGCGTAGGTACCAGGTTCACGGTGATCTCCGTGCTGCATCGGGTAGTCACCAGGTTCACGGTGATCTCCCTGCTGCACCAATGTAGTAACATGGTTCACAGTGATCTCCCTGCTGCATTGGTGTTGTCACCAGGTTCGTGGTGATCTCCTGCTGCTCTGGTGTAGTCACCAGGTTCATGGTGATCTCAGTGCTGCACCCGTGTAGTCACCAGGTTCATGGTGATCTCATTGCTGCACCAATGTAGTCACCAGGTTCCCAGTGATCTCCCTGCTGCACTGGTGTAGTCACCAGGTTCACGGTGATCTCCTGCTGCTCTGGTGTAGTCACCAGGTTCATGGTGATCTCAGTGCTGCACCAGTGTAGTGACCAGGTTCCCAGTGATCTCCGTGCTCCACCAGTGTAGTCACCAGGTTCATAGTGATCTCAGTGCTGGACTGGTGTAGTCACCAGTTTCACGGTGATCTCCGTGCTCCACCAGTGTAGTCACCAGGTTCATGGTGATTTCAATGCTGCACCGGTGTAGTCACCAGGTTCATGGTGATCTCCCAGCTGCACTGGAGTAGACACCAGCTTCACGGTAATATCCCTGCTGCATCATAGTAGTCACAAATTTCACGGTGATCTCCTGCTGCACGGTGCGGTCACCAGGTTCACGGTGATCTCCCTGCAGCATCGGTAGTCACCAAGGTGATATCCTGATGGACCGGTGTAGTCATCAGGTTCACGGTGATCTCCTGCTGAATTGGTGTAGTCACCAGGTTCACGGTGATCTCCTGCTGCATCGGTGTAGGTACCAGGTTCATGGGGATTTCCTGCTGCATCAATGTATTCACAAGGTTCACAATGATCTTTTGCTGCATAGTGTGGTCATCTAGTTCACGGGGATCTCCTGCTGCATCGGCGTAGTCACCAAGTTCACATTGATCTAATGCTGCACAGTGTGGTCAAAATATTCACAGTAATCTCCCTACTGCATCAGTGTAGTCACAAGGATCACGGTGATCTCCTGCTACACGGTGAGGTGACCAGGTTCATGGATATCACCTGCTGCATCGGCGTAGTCACCAAGTTCACGGTGATCTGCCTGCTGCACCGATGTAGCAACCATGTTCATGGTGATCTCCCTGCGGCACCAGTGTAGTCACCAAGTTTACAGTGATCTCCCTGCAGCATCGATAGTCACCACGTTCAAGGTGATCTCCTGATGGACCAGCGTAGACATCAGGTTCACGATGATCTCTTGCTGCATCGGTGTAGTCACCAGGTTCATGGTGATCTCCTGCTGCACCGCTGTAGTCACCAAGTTCACGGTGATCTCTGTGCTGCAGTGGTGTAGTCATTAGGTTCACAGTGATCTCCCTGCTGCACCGGTGTAGTCACATGGTTCACGGTGATCTCTTGCTGCACTGGTGTAGTCACTAGGTTCACGGTAATCTCCATGCTGCACCGATGTAGTCAGCAAGTTCACGGTGATCTCCTGCTGCACCGGTGTAGTCACCAGGTTCTCAGTGATCTCCTGCTGCACCGGGTAGTCACCAGGTTCGCGGTGAAATCCCTGCTTCACCAGTGCAGTCACTAGATTCACTTTGATCTGCCTGCTGCACTTGTGTAGTCACCAAGTTCACGGTGGTCTCCCCCCACTAGCAGCGAATTACAGACATACAGTGTAGTGGTTCTTATAAGGTTTATAAATCAACTGCTCCTGATATTCAGCCCTTGTATCTGTATCAACTACTCTCAACACATTATGATATCCCCACAGTCCACATACACAGTATGATGTCCCCTACAGTCCCAACACACAGTATAATGTCCCATACAGTCCCAACACACAGTATGATGTCCATATACACAGTATGATTTCCTCTAAAGTCTCAACACATAGTATGATGTCCACGACAGTCCACATATAGTATGATGTCCACCACAGTCCTCACACAGTATAATGTCCCCTACAGTCCCAACACACAGTATAATATCCCCTACAGTCCACATACACTGTATGATGTCTCCACAACCCCCACACACAATATAATGTCCCCTACAGTCCCAACACACAGTATGAGGTCCACCACAGTCCACATACACAATATGATTTTCCCTACAGTCCCAACACACAGTATGATGTCCACCACAGTCCACATACACAGTATGATTTCCCCTACAGTCCCAACACACAGTATGATGTCCACCACAGTCCACATACACAGTATGATTTCCCCTACAGTCCCAACACACAGTATGATGTCCACCACAGTCCACATACAGTATGATGACCACAACAGTCCTCACAGTATAAATGTCCCCTACAGTCCCAACACACAGTATGATGTCCACCAGTCCACATACACAGTATGATGTCTCCACAACCCCCACACACAGTATAATGTCCCCTACCGTCCCAACACACAGTATGAGGTCCACCACAGTCCACATACACAATATGATTTTCCCTACAGTCCCAACACACAGTATGATGTCCCCTACAATCCCAACACATAGTATGATGTCCACCAGTCCTCACACAGTACGAGGTCCGCAAAACCTGCACACTCAGCATAATGTCCCCATACAGTCCCAACACACATTATGAGGTCCACCACAATCCACATACACAGTATGATGTCCACCACAGTCCTCACACAGTATGATGTCCCCAAAACCCCTCACACAGTATAATATCCCCTACAGTCACACCACACAGTATGATGTACCACACAGTTTTCACAAAGTATAATGTCCCCTACAGTCTTCACACACAGTATGTTGTCCACAACAGTCCCCACACACAGTATGTCCAATACAGTCTCCACACACAGTATGATGTCCCCACTATCCCCATACAGCATATGAGGTTGCCCAGTCTCCACACACAGTATGATGTCCATCACAGTCCTCACACACAGTATAAGGTCCCCTACAGTCCCAACACACAGTATTATGTTCACAAGTCCCCACACACTGTATAATGCCCCCACAGTCTACATACACAGTTTGATGTCCCCACAGTCGTTACACACAGTATGATGTCTTCCTAGCCCCCATACACAGTTTGATGTCCCCACAGTCTCTTCACACAGTATGATGTCCCCACACACAGTCTATGCCTCCATATTCCACACACAGTATGATGCCCCTACAGTCCGCATACACAGTATGATGCCTCCACAGTCCACATGATGTTCCCACAATCCCTTGGCACTGGGTCTGGGATTTATTGCTTTTCCTGGCACCATTCTGAAGCCAATGGATATACTTTCACACGTTGGGGTCTATGTTTGCACCCTAACTTGACTCCAGTAAATCCTCATTATTGGCATATCTATAGGGGTCACGACTTCCCTCGAAACTAGGAGGCACTAACAAACAACATAAACGCTGCATTTAAATACAAGTGGGAAATCCCGTTCACCACTCAATTCTGTCCACACGGCAGAGCTTGGTGGACCCTGACTGCTGAGCACTGCCCATTGCCACCTCTGTCCTTTTCATCTTATTTCTTTCCAGAATTACTTTTCTGCAGTTTTGATATTTATGGGAAAAAATGGAGGTGTTGTACTATGATTGTAAATTGACAGATTCACTTACTCGTCTGTAGGTGGGTCCAAGCCTAGGCTAATGTTTGCTGTAGGGCCAAGTACTTCGTAATTACAAAGTTGCCAACATTTATTGTTCCCAAATTAAAATATTGGAACAGACTTCAGAACCAGGATCCCGGGGATGGTCATTATTGTCCTCCCTCATACAGTAGTTTACAAGACCAGGATCCCAGGGATAGTTATTATTGTCCTCCCTCATACAGCAGTCTACAGGACCAGGATCCCGGGGATGGTTATTATTGTCCTCCCTCATACAGCAGTCTGCAGGACCAGGATCCCGGGGATAGTTATTATTGTCCTCCCTCATACAGCAGTCTGTATAACCAGGATCCAAGGGATGGTTATTATTGTCCTCCCTCATACAGTAGTCTGCAGGACCAGGATCCCGGGGATAGTTATTATTGTCCTCCCTCATACAGCAGTCTGCAGGACCAGGATCCCAGAGATGGTTATTATTGTCCTCCCTCATACAGCAGTCTGCAGGACCAGGATCCCAGGGATAGTTATTATTGTCCTCCCTCATACAGTAGTCTGTATAACCAGGATCCCGGGGATGGTTATTATTGTCCTCCCTCATACAGCAGTCTGCAGGACCAGGATCCCGGGGATAATTATTATTGTCCTCCCTCATACAGCAGTCTGCAGGACCAGGATCCCGGGGATAGTTATTATTGTCCTCCCTCATACAGCAGTCTGCAGGACCAGGATCCCGGGGATAATTATTATTGTCCTCCCTCATACAGCAGTCTGCAGGACCAGGATCCCGGGGATAATTATTATTGTCCTCCCTCATACAGCAGTCTGCAGGACCAGGATCCCGGGGATAGTTATTATTGTCCTCCCTCATACAGCAGTCTGCAGGACCAGGATCCCGGGGATAGTTATTATTGTCCTCCCTCATACAGTAGTTTACAAGACCAGGATCCCAGGGATAGTTATTATTGTCCTCCCTCATACAGTAGTTTACAAGACCAGGATCCCAGGGATAGTTATTATTGTCCTCCCTCATACAGCAGTCTGCAGGAGCAGGATCCCAGGGATGGTTATTATTGTCCTCCCTCATACAACAGTCTACAAGACCAGGATCCCGGGGATAGTTATTATTGTCCTCCCTCATACAGCAGTCTGCAGGACCAGGATCCCAGAGATGGTTATTATTGTCCTCCCTCATACAGCAGTCTGCAGGACCAGGATCCCAGGGACGGTTATTATTGTCCTCCCTCATACAGCAGTCTGCAGGACCAGGATCCCGGGGATAGTTATTATTGTCCTCCCTCATACAGTAGTTTATAAGACCAGGATCCCAGGGATAGTTATTATTGTCCTCCCTCATACAGCAGTCTGTATAACCAGGATCCCAGGGATGGTTATTATTGTCCTCCCTCATACAGCAGTCTACAGGACCAGGATCCCGGGGATAGTTATTATTGTCCTCCCTCATACAGTAGTTTATAAGACCAGGATCCCAGGGATAGTTATTATTGTCCTCCCTCATACAGCAGTCTGTATAACCAGGATCCCAGGGATGGTTATTATTGTCCTCCCTCATACAGCAGTCTGAATAACCAGGATCCCGGGGATAGTTATTATTGTCCTCCCTCATACAGCAGTCTGTATAACCAGGATCCCAGGGATGGTTATTATTGTCCTCCCTCATACAGTAGTCTGCAGGACCAGGATCCCGGGGATAGTTATTATTGTCCTCCCTCATACAGCAGTCTGCAGGACCAGGATCCCAGAGATGGTTATTATTGTCCTCCCTCATACAGCAGTCTGCAGGACCAGGATCCCAGGGATAGTTATTATTGTCCTCCCTCATACAGTAGTCTGTATAACCAGGATCCCGGGGATGGTTATTATTGTCCTCCCTCATACAGCAGTCTGCAGGACCAGGATCCCGGGGATAATTATTATTGTCCTCCCTCATACAGCAGTCTGCAGGACCAGGATCCCGGGGATAGTTATTATTGTCCTCCCTCATACAGCAGTCTGCAGGACCAGGATCCCGGGGATAATTATTATTGTCCTCCCTCATACAGCAGTCTGCAGGACCAGGATCCCGGGGATAATTATTATTGTCCTCCCTCATACAGCAGTCTGCAGGACCAGGATCCCGGGGATAGTTATTATTGTCCTCCCTCATACAGCAGTCTGCAGGACCAGGATCCCGGGGATAGTTATTATTGTCCTCCCTCATACAGTAGTTTACAAGACCAGGATCCCAGGGATAGTTATTATTGTCCTCCCTCATACAGTAGTTTACAAGACCAGGATCCCAGGGATAGTTATTATTGTCCTCCCTCATACAGCAGTCTGCAGGAGCAGGATCCCAGGGATGGTTATTATTGTCCTCCCTCATACAACAGTCTACAAGACCAGGATCCCGGGGATAGTTATTATTGTCCTCCCTCATACAGCAGTCTGCAGGACCAGGATCCCAGAGATGGTTATTATTGTCCTCCCTCATACAGCAGTCTGCAGGACCAGGATCCCAGGGACGGTTATTATTGTCCTCCCTCATACAGCAGTCTGCAGGACCAGGATCCCGGGGATAGTTATTATTGTCCTCCCTCATACAGTAGTTTATAAGACCAGGATCCCAGGGATAGTTATTATTGTCCTCCCTCATACAGCAGTCTGTATAACCAGGATCCCAGGGATGGTTATTATTGTCCTCCCTCATACAGCAGTCTACAGGACCAGGATCCCGGGGATAGTTATTATTGTCCTCCCTCATACAGTAGTTTATAAGACCAGGATCCCAGGGATAGTTATTATTGTCCTCCCTCATACAGCAGTCTGTATAACCAGGATCCCAGGGATGGTTATTATTGTCCTCCCTCATACAGCAGTCTGAATAACCAGGATCCCGGGGATAGTTATTATTGTCCTCCCTCATACAGCAGTCTGTATAACCAGGATCCCAGGGATGGTTATTATTGTCCTCCCTCATACATCAGTCTGTATAACCAGGATCCAAGGGATGGTTATTATTGTCCTCCCTCATACAGTAGTTTATAAGACCAGGATCCCAGAGATGGTTATTATTGTCCTCCCTCATACAGCAGTCTACAGGACCAGCATCCCGGGGATAGTTATTATTGTCCTCCCTCATACAGCAGTCTGCAGGACCAGGATCCCAGAGATGGTTATTATTGTCCTCCCTCATACAGCAGTCTGAATAACCAGGATCCCGGGGATACTTATTATTGTCCTCCCTCATACAGTAGTTTATAAGACCAGGATCCCAGAGATGGTTATTATTGTCCTCCCTCATACAGCAGTCTGCAGGACCAGGATCCCGGGGATAGTTATTATTGTCCTCCCTCATACAGCAGTCTGCAGGACCAGGATCCCGGGGATAGTTATTATTGTCCTCCCTCATACAGCAGTCTGTATAACCAGGATCCCGGGGATGGTTATTATTGTCCTCCCTCATACAGCAGTCTGTATAACCAGGATCCCAGGGATGGTTATTATTGTCCTCCCTCATACAGCAGTCTACAGGACCAGCATCCCGGGGATAGTTATTATTGTCCTCCCTCATACAGCAGTCTGAATAACCAGGATCCCAGGGATAGTTATTATTGTCCTCCCTCATACAGTAGTTTACAAGACCAGGATCCCGGGGATGGTTATTATTGTCCTCCCTCATACAGCAGTCTGCAGGACCAGGATCCCAGGGATAGTTATTATTGTCCTCCCTCATACAGTAGTTTACAAGACCAGGATCCCGGGGATGGTTATTATTGTCCTCCCTCATACAGCAGTCTACAGGACCAGGATCCCGGGGATAGTTATTATTGTCCTCCCTCATACAGTAGTTTACAAGACCAGGATCCCAGGGATAGTTATTATTGTCCTCCCTCATACAGCAGTCTGCAGGAGCAGGATCCCAGGGATAGTTATTATTGTCCTCCCTCATACAGTAGTTTACAAGACCAGGATCCCAGGGATAGTTATTATTGTCCTCCCTCATACAGCAGTCTGCAGGACCAGGATCCCAGAGATGGTCATTATTGTCCTCCCTCATACAGCAGTCTACAGGACCAGGATCCCAGAGATGGTCATTATTGTCCTCCCTCACACAGCAGTCTACAGGACCAGGATCCCGGGGATGGTCATTATTGTCCTCCCTCATACAGCAGTCTGTATAACCAGGATCCCGGGGATAGTTATTATTGTCCTCCCTCATACAGCAGTCTACAGGACCAGGATCCCGGGGATGGTCATTATTGTCCTCCCTCATACAGCAGTCTGTATAACCAGGATCCCGGGGATAGTTATTATTGTCCTCCCTCATACAGTAGTTTACAAGACCAGGATCCCAGAGATGGTTATTATTGTCCTCCCTCATACAGCAGTCTGCAGGACCAGGATCCCAGGGATGGTTATTATTGTCCTCCCTCATACAGTAGTTTACAAGACCAGGATCCCAGAGATGGTCATTATTGTCCTCCCTCATACAGCAGTCTGCAGGACCAGGATCCCAGGGATGGTTATTATTGTCCTCCCTCATACAGCAGTCTGTATAACCAGGATCCCAGGGATAGTTATTATTGTCCTCCCTCATACAGCAGTCTGTATAACCAGGATCCCAGAGATGGTTATTATTGTCCTCCCTCATACAGCAGTCTACAGGACCAGGATCCCGGGGATAGTTATTATTGTCCTCCCTCATACAGTAGTTTACAAGACCAGGATCCCAGGGATAGTTATTATTGTCCTCCCTCATACAGCAGTCTGCAGGAGCAGGATCCCAGGGATAGTTATTATTGTCCTCCCTCATACAGTAGTTTACAAGACCAGGATCCCGGGGATGGTTATTATTGTCCTCCCTCATACAGCAGTCTACAGGACCAGGATCCCGGGGATAGTTATTATTGTCCTCCCTCATACAGTAGTTTACAAGACCAGGATCCCGGGGATAGTTATTATTGTCCTCCCTCATACAGCAGTCTGCAGGACCAGGATCCCAGAGATGGTCATTATTGTCCTCCCTCATACAGCAGTCTGCAGGACCAGGATCCCGGGGATAGTTATTATTGTCCTCCCTCATACAGTAGTTTACAAGACCAGGATCCCAGGGATAGTTATTATTGTCCTCCCTCATACAGCAGTCTGCAGGACCAGGATCCCAGAGATGGTCATTATTGTCCTCCCTCATACAGCAGTCTGCAGGACCAGGATCCCAGAGATGGTCATTATTGTCCTCCCTCATACAGCAGTCTGCAGGACCAGGATCCCGGGGATAGTTATTATTGTCCTCCCTCATACAGCAGTCTGCAGGACCAGGATCCCAGAGATGGTCATTATTGTCCTCCCTCATACAGCAGTCTGCAGGACCAGGATCCCGGGGATAGTTATTATTGTCCTCCCTCATACAGCAGTCTACAGGACCAGGATCCCGGGGATAGTTATTATTGTCCTCCCTCATACAGCAGTCTGCAGGACCAGGATCCCGGGGATGGTCATTATTGTCCTCCCTCATACAGCAGTCTGTATAACCAGGATCCCGGGGATAGTTATTATTGTCCTCCCTCATACAGCAGTCTACAGGACCAGGATCCCGGGGATGGTCATTATTGTCCTCCCTCATACAGCAGTCTGTATAACCAGGATCCCAGGGATAGTTATTATTGTCCTCCCTCATACAGTAGTTTACAAGACCAGGATCCCGGGGATGGTTATTATTGTCCTCCCTCATACAGCAGTCTACAGGACCAGGATCCCGGGGATAGTTATTATTGTCCTCCCTCATACAGCAGTCTGTCTAACCAGGATTCCGGGGATACTTATTATTGTCCTCCCTCATACAGTAGTTTACAAGACCAGGATCCCGGGGATGGTTATTATTGTCCTCCCTCATACAATAGTTTACAAAACCAGGATCCCAGAGATGGTCATTATTGTCCTCCCTCATACAGCAGTCTGCAGGACCAGGATCCCAGGGATAGTTATTATTGTCCTCCCTCATACAGCAGTCTGTATAACCAGGATCCCGGGGATGGTTATTATTGTCCTCCCTCATACAGTAGTTTATTAAGACCAGGATCCCGGGGATGGTTATTATTGTCCTCCCTCATACAGCAGTCTGCAGGACCAGGATCCCAGGGATAGTTATTATTGTCCTCCCTCATACAGTAGTTTACAAGACCAGGATCCCGGGGATGGTTATTATTGTCCTCCCTCATACAGCAGTCTACAGGACCAGGATCCCGGGGATAGTTATTATTGTCCTCCCTCATACAGTAGTTTACAAGACCAGGATCCCAGGGATAGTTATTATTGTCCTCCCTCATACAGCAGTCTGCAGGACCAGGATCCCAGGGATAGTTATTATTGTCCTCCCTCATACAGCAGTCTGTATAACCAGGATCTCAGGGATGGTCATTATTGTCCTCCCTCATACAGCAGTCTGCAGGAGCAGGATCCCAGGGATAGTTATTATTGTCCTCCCTCATACAGTAGTTTACAAGACCAGGATCCCGGGGATAGTTATTATTGTCCTCCCTCATACAGTAGTTTATAAGACCACGATCCCAGGGATAGTTATTATTGTCCTCCCTCATACAGCAGTCTACAGGACCAGGATCCCAGGGATAGTTATTATTGTCCTCCCTCATACAGCAGTTTACAGGACCAGGATCCCAGGGATGGTTATTATTGTCCTCCCTCATACAGCAGTCTGCAGGACCAGGATCCCAGGGATAGTTATTATTGTCCTCCCTCATACAGCAGTCTGCAGGACCAGGATCCCAGGGATAGTTATTATTGTCCTCCCTCATACAGTAGTTTACAAGACCAGGATCCCAGGGATAGTTATTATTGTCCTCCCTCATACAGCAGTCTGCAGGACCAGGATCCCAGGGATAGTTATTATTGTCCTCCCTCATACAGCAGTCTGCAGGACCAGGATCCCAGGGATAGTTATTATTGTCCTCCCTCATACAGTAGTTTACAAGACCAGGATCCCAGGGATAGTTATTATTGTCCTCCCTCATACAGCAGTCTGCAGGACCAGGATCCCAGAGATGGTCATTATTGTCCTCCCTCATACAGCAGTCTGCAGGAGCAGGATCCCAGGGATAGTTATTATTGTCCTCCCTCATACAGTAGTTTTTATTATTGTCCTCCCTCATACAGTAGTTTATAAGACCACGATCCCAGGGATAGTTATTATTGTCCTCCCTCATACAGCAGTCTACAGGACCAGGATCCCAGGGATAGTTATTATTGTCCTCCCTCATACAGCAGTTTACAGGACCAGGATCCCAGGGATAGTTATTATTGTCCTCCCTCATACAGCAGTCTGCAGGACCAGGATCCCAGGGATAGTTATTATTGTCCTCCCTCATACAGTAGTTTATAAGACCAGGATCCCGGAGATGGTCATTATTGTCCTCCCTCATACAATAGTTTACAAAACCAGGATCCCAGAGATGGTCATTATTGTCCTCCCTCATACAGCAGTCTGCAGGACCAGGATCCCGGGGATAGTTATTATTGTCCTCCCTCATACAGCAGTCTGCAGGACCAGGATCCCGGGGATAGTTATTATTGTCCTCCCTCATACAGCAGTCTGCAGGACCAGGATCCCGGGGATAGTTATTATTGTCCTCCCTCATACAGTAGTTTATAAGACCAGGATCCCAGGGATAGTTATTATTGTCCTCCCTCATACAGCAGTCTGCAGGACCAGAATTCCGGGGGACCACCATGCTGCCACCTCGGGGGTCTTCGATACACGCTGCCATGCCGGGGGCCACCGATACACAATGCCACCTCAGGGGTCACGATAAATGCTGTTACTCCTGGGTCCACCATGCTGCCACCTCGGGGGCCTCAGATAAATGCTGCCATCCTGGGGGCCACCGATACAAAATGTCACCTCAGGGGTCACGATACATGCTGTTGCTACGGGGACCACCATGCTGCCACCTCGGGGGCCTCAGATAAAAGCTGCCATGCCGGGGGCCACCGATACACAATGCCACCTCAGGGGTCACGATAAATGCTGTTACTCCGGGGACCACCATGCTGCCACCTCGGGGGCTTCCGATACACGCTGCTATGCTGGGGGCCACCGATACACAATGTCACCTCAGGGGTCACGATACATGCTGTTACTCCGGGGACCACCATGCTGCCACCTCGGGGGCCTCAGATAAACGCTGCCATGCTGGGGGCCACCGATACACAATGCCACCTCAGGGGTCACGATACATGCTGGTACCCTGGGACCACCATGCTGCCACCCCTGGGGCTTCCGACACACGCTGCCACGCCAGGGACCACCGATACACAAAGCCACCACAGGGGCCACGATACATGCTGTTACCCCAGGGACCACCATGCTGGCACCCCGGGAGCCTCCGATACACACTGCCACGCTGGGGGCCATCGGTACACAATGCCACCTCAGGGGCCACGATACATGCTGGTACCCCGGCAAATACCATGCTGCCACCCCGGGGGCTTCCGACACACGCTGCCATGTCGGGAGCCACCGATACACAATGCCACTCTGGGGCCACCGATACACAGTGTTATCTTGGGGGGCCCTGATACCTGATGTCACCCTGGGACTCCTGGTGACACTATGACCCTGGGGCCCCTGACAGCAGTCATATCCCATTTATTGTGACCCTTTTTTCCCCACCCCAGGAGGTGACCCCCATCACTATGTACAGATACCACCAGATGCAGCTCATCCACGAGTGACACGCCGCCCCCGGAAGGAGCCGCACTGGGGAAGCAGATAAGAGGAGCAGCGATAAACTGAGGAATATGCCACAATCAGCTAATTACACACAGTATACACGGGGCTGTTTGTGCACAGCTGCTAGGTCGGTGTAAAAAACGCTGCAAAATAAGGACAGTTAGGCAATTGTGTTTTGCTAATAGATAACAATAACGTAAGTGACTGAAGAGAAGAGACAAGTCTTTGTTTGTTCTTGTAGTTGTCCGGCTGCAGAACAAATCCAGAGCCGATCAGACGCCTCCTGGTGCTATCACACGATGGAGATGTGGCTGCCAGGATGAGGACCCCAAGAAATGGCCAACGTTTGTGATCTGTAGACACAGCAGTGGGCCCAGGAAACTTAGTGCAGCAGATGAGACATCATGAGATGTCCAGCAGTGCCATTGGCTGAGGACTGGCAGCGACCAGTGGAACCATCTACTGTGCGGAGACGTCTGGCCAGAAGTCGTCTACATGGAAGAATTGTGGCCAGAAACCTTCCTCATGGTGTTAATCAGTGACCGGGGTCATATGCGAGGGTTGCTATGTATCCCCCAGGATGTGCAAAGAAGCATATGGAGGCCATGGGAGTGCATTGCAGTCACAGGCATAGCTGTGATTGCAATGCAAAATGAAAGTAAGTGTTGGTCTTGGGCAAGCTATTTTTCCAAGGCAGATTTAGGAAAACCCCGCATGGGCTTTTAATTTTGAGACGGACTACAGGAAGGTAGTGGGGTGGTCCGTTTCCTCCCAGCCAGGTCTTACATGTGGCCTACGGCCGCAGGTTCCTTGTAAAAACCTCTGCAGAGCTCAGCCTGTCTGACGCAACACAGAGCCAAGCGGAGCCAAAAGGCCTGGCACCCCTGGTGACCGTCCGTCGCTTTCATCATCAGTATCTGGTGAACGCCCGTTGACTCCATCATCAGTATCTAGTGACCGGCCGTCGCCTACATCATCAGTATCTGGTGTCGCCCATTGCTTCCATCTTCAGTATCTGGTGACCGCCCGTCTCCTCCATCATCAGTATCTGGTGACCGACTGTCGCTTCCATCATCAGTATCTGGTGCCCAACTGTCGCTTCCATCATCAGTATCTGGTGCCCAACTGTCGCTTCCATCATCAGTATCTGGCTGGATGCTGAAGACCGTTGTCCGGCTGCAGAGTGTAATTGGAGGTGATCAGATGCCTCCTGATGGTATCACATGGTGGGTCAGTGTCTGGCGGGATTTCTCAGCATTGAGAACGCTGTTAATCCTGACCAAATCCACCTCTCCTTCTGGTGAAATGCAGCCCTGACCCCCGGACCCTCCACTGGGCATCACTGCTCTGCAGACTCATTATTGTGCCGCTCTCTGCTGTTACTGCAGATAGCAAGTGGATACGGGTGTGCAGTACCATATAAGATGAGATACGTGCAGATAGCAGGTGGACACGGGTGTGCGATACCGTATAAGACGAGATACGTGCAGATAGCAGGTGGACACGGGTGTGCGGTACCCTATAAGATGAGATACCTTCAGCTAGCGGGTGTATGCGGGTGTGCAGCAGTTAGCGGGTGGAGGCGGGTGGGCTGCACTTAACGAGTGGACACTGATGTGCAGCAGTTAGCAGGTGGACACTGATGTGCAGCAGTTAGCCGGTGTATGTGAGTGTGCAGCAGTTAGCGGGTGGACGCTGGTGAGAAGCAGTTAGCATGTGAACGCTGGTGAGCAGCAGTTAGTGGGTGGATGCTGGTGAGCAGCAGTTAGCAGGTGGACGCTGGTGAGCAGCAGTTAGCGGGTGGACGCTGGTGAGAAGCAGTTAGCATGTGGATGCTGGTGAGCAGGAGTTAGCGGGTGGACGCTGGTGAGCAGCAGTTAGCATGTGGACGCTGGTGTGCAGCAGTTAGCGGGTGGACGCTGGTGAGAAGCAGTTAGCATGTGGACGCTGGTGAGCAGGAGTTAGCGGGTGGATGCTGGTGAGCAGCAGTTAGCATGTGGACGCTGGTGTGCAGCAGTTAGCGGGTGGACGCTGGTGAGAAGCAGTTAGCATGTGGACACTGGTGAGCAGCAGTTAGCGGGTGGACACTGGTGAGCAGCAGTTAGCGGGTGGACACTGATGTGCAGCAGTTAGCGGGTGGACGCTGGTGAGAAGCAGTTAGCATATGGACGCTGGTGTGCAGCAGTTAGCGGGTGGACACTGATGTGCAGCAGTTAGCGGGTGGACGCTGGTGTGCAGCAGTTAGCGGGTGGACGCTGGTGAGAAGCAGTTAGCATATGGACGCTGGTGTGCAGCAGTTAGCGGGTGGACACTGATGTGCAGCAGTTAGCGGGTGGACGCTGGTGTGAAGCAGTTAGCATGTGGACGCTGGTGAGCAGCAGTTAGCAGGTGGACGCTGGTGAGCAGCAGTTAGTGGGTGGACACTGATATGCAGCAGTTAGCGGGTGGACACTGATGTGCAGCAGTTAGCGGGTGGACACTGATGTGCAGCAGTTAGCGGGTGGACACTGATGTGCAGCAGTTAGTGGGTGGACACTGATGTGCAGCAGGTAGCGGGTGGACACTGATGTGCAGCAGTTAACGGGTGGACGCTGGTGAGCAGCAATTAGCGGGTGGGCAGCAGTTAGCGGGTGGACGCTGGTGAGAAGCAGTTAGCATGTGGATGCTGGTGAGCAGCAGTTAGCAGGTGGACACAGGCAGGTGTGCAGCAGTTAGCGTGTGGACGCTGATGAGCAGCAGATAGTGGGTATATGCGGGTGTGCAGCAGTTACCAGGTGGCCACAGGTGTGCAGCAGTTAGCAGGTGGACACTGGTGAGCAGCAGTTAGCGGGTGGACACGGTTGTGCAACAGTTAGCGGATGACGCGGGTGTTCAGCAGTTAGTGGATGACGCGGGTGTTCAGCAGTTAGCGGATGACACGGGTGTGCAGCAGTTAGCGGGTGGACACGGCTGTGCAACAGTTAGCGGATGACGCGGGTGTTCAGCAGTTTGCGGATGACGCGGGTGTTCAGCAGTTAGCGGATGACACGGGTGTGCAGCAGTTGGCGGGGGGACACGGGTGTGCAGCAGTTGGCGGGGGGACACGGGTGTGCAGCAGTTAGCGGATGACGCGGGTGTGCAGCAGTTAGCAGATGACGCAGGTGTGCAGCAGTTGGCGTGTGGACACAGGTGTGCAGGAGTTGGCGGGGATATGGGTGTACAGCAGTTAGCGGGGGGACATGGGTGTGCAGCAGTTAGAGGGGGACATGGATGTGTAGCAGTTAGCGTCTGGACACGGGCGTGCAGCAGTTAGCGGGGGGACACGGGTGTGCAGCAGTTAGCGGGGGGACACGGGTGTGCAGCAGTTAGCGGGTGGACACAGGTGTGCAGCAGTTGGTGGGTGGACATGGGTGTGCAGGAGTTGGGGGGATATGAGTGTGCAGCAGTTGGAGGGGGGAGTCATGTGTGCAGCAGTTTGCGGGGGGGATACAGGTGTGCAGCAGTTGGTGGGTGGACACGGGTGTGCAGGAGTTAGCGGGGGGATATGGGTGTGCAGCAGTTGGGAGGGGGGATTCATGTGTGCAGCAGTTTGTGGGGGGGATACAGGTGTGCAGCAGTTGGTGGGTGGACACGGGTGTGCAGGAGTTAGCGGGGGGATATGGGTGTGCAGCAGTTGGGAGGGGGGATTCATGTGTGCAGCAGTTTGTGGGGGGGATACAGGTGTGCAGCAGTTGGTGGATGGACACGGGTGTGCAGGAGTTGGCGGGGGGATATGGGTGTGCAGCAGTTGGAGGGGGGATTAATGTGTGCAGCAGTTGGAGGGGGGATACGGGTGATGTAGGACTGTACTTTGTCAGGAATGCTGCCTGGTGCCGCTGGTTCTGGCTTATGCTGTGGAGTTTCCATACGACTGGTCATGATGCTAATTTGGGAGCAGAGGATTCTGGGAAACCTCTTTGGGGAAGATCACACATGAATACACTGGGCACGCGGCACAATTAACCTCTTCTCTCCCAGGTTGTCAGTGTGGCAGCCAGGACGCGGAGATAATAGCTGTCAGTAAATTATCAGTCAGTCTGGTGGAAGAAGGTCGAGGGAACATTAAAACATGGACAGAAAGGGTGTAACGCGAATTAACACCCTCATCATTAGACCACACACTGAAGAATTAGCTAACCATCAACCTCATCCTCACAGTAGACATTGCACGGGGGAATTATCACCCCCATCTTCATGGGTTACACAACAGTATTACAACCCTCATCATCGTAGTGGACAATGAAGGGTTGTATGACGTACTACCACCTTCATCATTGCAGCAGGTAAAGACAACCCCGGTGATTGCTGAGAATGGTCAGCGTCTCTTTTATTCATTCATTATACAGTATGCCTGTGGAGACATGGGGTCAGTAGGTGCTCTCGGCCGCTGGCCTGGCTGTCTTTAGAAAGACTGCATGGACCATGGCTCATCCCTCCAAATGCCCGCTCTCCTTCCCCGTGGGCAGAACACATGGTGAGGATAAAACAGCGTGGCAATACTTTATTGGACCATCAACAGACAACCACATATAGAACAGTTCAGGCACATACTCACCCTTCCGCTGGCTCACAGAGAATAGAACATCTGCGACTTCGGGGCATTCAGGGCCGACTACCCCAACCAATAGCACCCCGCTTTTTACGGGAGCCCACACAGAGGAGGTAGCGGCAAGCTTAGGAAGCTGACATCCATGAAGGTATGTGGCCAGGTGACCTGACTGTCCTAACCTGGGTGCTCCAAACTTATCTGTGGGTTCACTGATGGGCAGTGGATCAAATCTGTATTGCTCCATTGGAGCCATCATGCCTTGGCTGTTGTACTCTAGATTCTCAATGTAGAAGGAGAGAGATGCCTTTTATTCCCACAGTTGTCCTTCAGGGCATTATCCACAGATTTGGAGGAAGGTGGGAGGATTGTTTGAGTGTTCAATTAACCTGCATATTTTGTCCTTCAAGGTTGTGTAAAATAATCTGCTGCAAGACTAGTACAATGGGTAATTAACAAACATCAATTGTTAAATTAACTTGCGCCTTTGTTGCTCAAGGATATCAGAACAATAAGCTCTTCTATTTATGGGCCATTTTTTCCATAAGTTGCTTGAGCACGATCATGTCCCAGAGGGCATCAGCAAAGTGGGCAGCCCGACTATAGAGCCAGCGGAGGCAGGGTAATCGGAATTAACTGCCAAATTCTACATAGGAGACTCCTTGGAGAGACAAAGTCCGGAATTTGGTGCGATATCTCTTGGAGTGTGTGAGGATATGGCCACTTACTTAAGACTATAGGACAAATGAACATAGAGTGGAGTCCACTGCGCTACTGCATGTAGACTTTTTCCAGCACAGAGCACCGGTTATATAGAGTTTTATTAGATATTTTCATGCTGTGTTTTAATAGTGATTTGCTTGCACATCAGTTCATCCTCAGGAATCAATGTTTACATTCAGTGACAGCAAGCAGAGGAAGATGAGCAGGCTAGATCTTATGTATAGCTAAAGCCCCCGTCACACTAAGCGAGGTCGCTAGCGAGATCGCTGCTGAGTCACAAGTTTTGTGACGCAACAGCGACCTCGGTAGCGATCTCGCTATGTTTGACACGTAGCAGCGACCAGGCCCCTGCTGTGAGATCGCTGGTCGTGTCGGAATGGCCTGGACCTTTTTTTGATCGTTGAGGTCCCGCTGGGTAGCACACATCGCTGTGTTTGACACCTTACCAACGACCTCGTTGACGACTCAGACACCGACACATAGGCGTGCATTTGCGTTGCCTTTTCCGCACCCCTCCGCTCCAATTGGTGGTCGCTACTGCGTTCTGATTGGCGGTCATGCCTTCAACAGAAGGCGACATGTGTCGCCTCATAAGGCAAGGCCGCCACTAATCAGAACGCAGTAGCGACCACCAATCGGAACTGAATGGGCGCGGAAAAGGCAATGCAAATGCACGCCTGTGTGACTACAACGTCACACAGGAAGTCCCTCATCGAGGTCTGAATCGTCATAATAGGTGCCATGTGACAGGGTCACAACGACCAACGACATCGTGGTACAGGTCGCTACAGGTCGCCGCATCGCTGCTGCGTCGTTGGGAAGATCTCACTGTTTGACATCTCACCAGTGACCACATAGCGACGCAACAACGATCCCTGACAGGTCGTATCGTTGTCGGGATCGCTTTAGCGTCGCTAAGTGTGACGGGGCCCTAAGGCCAGACAGGAGACTGCTAAGGGTAAATGTAAAGCACTCATCCTATCAATCCATTGTTCTACCAGCCTAGGCCCATTGTGTGGATGGAGATAGTAGACCCAGGGGAGCGGTCACCACAGGGGGTCTCACATCAGCCCCAGGTGATCAAATATGCTTTGTACTGTGAGCTAAAGAAAATGTTTAAGAAGGAGAGAGAAAAACACACATGGTTTGGTATCAGGCACTGGTTGGAAGGACGTCGAAGGGAGAGGATCGAAGCTGGGATGGATGGGTGGTCTATGGTGTTTTGGAGATTGATTGTTGGCTGGAGGGGTCTCCATGAGCTACGGTCGTGATATCCATCGTCTGGAGGAACATAGGCTGTGACAGCACACTCTACCTGCTGGAGATACAAAATCTGTGAGCCAACCAAAAGTTGGGAGACAGTAGTTATCGCCTGGTACAATGCCAGTGGAACTACTGATCTCAGATTGGGGACTTGTGGACTGAGGACATTGTATTTTTGCCATCTACCTGGGTTTGTTGTACAACCATGGATGTATGGATTAAAAACAGTTGCATCGTTAACCTGCCTAGGTGATTATTACAACCCACAACCTCAGATCTTCACAGAGAGTTATAGGTAAAAAGGGCCAACAGGGTGTCCTTAATAGTTCAGGCAGTCCTGAGACCCAAGCGATCGGACAGCATCCTGTGCCAGTCAAACTACAACCCCTGGCAAAAATTATGGAATCACCGGTCTTGGAGGATGTTCATTCAATTGTTTAATTTTGTAGAAAAAAAGCAGATCACAGACATGGCACAAAACTAAAGTCATTTCAAATGGCAACTTTCTGGCTTTAAGAAACACTAAAAGAAATCAAGAACAAAAAATGTTGTAGTCAGTAATGGTTACTTTTTTTAACCAAGCATAGGAGAAAAATTATGGAATCACTCAATTCTGAGGAAAAAATTATGGAATCACCCTGTAAATTTTCATACCAAAAAAAACCCACCTCCATCAAATTAGATCTGCTCGTTAGTCTGCATCTAAACAGGAGTGCTCACACCTTGAAGAGCTGTTGCACCAAGTGGACTGACATGAATCATGGCTCCAACAAGAGAGATGTCAATTGAAACAAAGGAGAGAATTATCAAACTCTTAAAAGAGGGTAAATCATCACGCAATGTTGCAAAAGATATCGGTTGTTCACAGTCAGCTGTGTCTAAAATCTGGACCAAATACAAACAACATGGGAAGGTTGTTAAAGGCAAACATACTGGTAGACCAAGGAAGACATCAAAGCGTCAAGACCAGAAACTTAAAGCAATATGTCTCCAAAGCAGGAAATGCACAACAAAACAAGTGAGGAACAAATGGGAGGAAACTGGAGTCAACGTCTGTGACCGAACTGTAAGAAACCACCTAAAGGTAATGGGATTTACATACAGAAAAGCTAAACGAAAGCCATCATTAACACCTAAACAGAAAAAAACAAGGTTACAATGGGCTAAGGAAAAGCAATCGTGGACTGTGGATGACTGGATGAAAGTCATATTCAGTGATGAGTCGCGAATCTGCATTGGGCAAGGTGATGATGCTGGAACCTTTGTTTGGTGCCGTTCCAATGAGATTTATAAAGATGACTGCCTGAAGAGAACATGCAAATTTCCACAGTCACTGATGATATGGGGGTGCATGTCAGGTAAAGGCACTGGGGAGACGGCTGTCATTACATCTGCAATAAATGCACAAGTTTATGTGGATATTTTGGACACTTTTCTTATCCCATCAATTGAAAGGATGTTTGGAGATGAAATCATTTTTCAAGATGATAATGCATCCTGCCATAGAGCAAAAACTGTGCAAACATTCCTTGAAAAAAGCCACATAAGGTCAATGTCATGGCCGGCAAATAGTCCGGATCTCAATTCAATTGAAAATCTTTGGTGGAAGTTGAAGAAAATGGTCCATGACAAGGCTCCATCCTGCAAAGCTGATCTGGCGACAGCAACCAGGGAACGTTGGAGCCAGATTGATGAAGAGTCCTGTGTGACCCTCATTAAGTCCAGGCCTCAGAGACTGCAAGCTGTTATAAAAGCCAGAGGTGGTGCAACAAAATACTAGTGATGTGTTGGAGTGGTTTTGTTTGTTTGTTTTTCATGATTCCAGAATTTTTTCCTCAGAATTGAGTGATTCCATAATTTTCCCCTATGCTTGGTTAAAAAAGTAACCATTACTGACTACCACATTTTTTGTTCTTGATTTCTTTTAGTGTCTCTTAAAGCCAGAAAGTTGCCATTTGAAATGACTTTAGTTTTGTGCCAGGTCTGTGATCTGCTTTTTTTCTACAAAATTAAACAACTGAATGAACATCCTCCAAGGCTGGTGATTTCATAATTTTTGCCAGGTGTTGTAGTCCACAGGTATTTTGCCCAATCAGCTGTGGGCTCCTGCTGCATCATCATTAGGGTCTCAAAGCCTAGCAGATGTTCATCAACCTCTGTGTTGGACTCATTAAACACTGGCACATCTCTGTAGCGGAGAGGATTTCCTTAGTGGTGGGCCATCATGGGGGTAGGGTCTGGCGCTGGCGGTAGGGGTACTGGAACTCCCAAAACTGATTCAATAACACAAGCCCTCTCCTAGCTTGAAGCTGCAGTTTCCAATGCAATCAACAATTCCTGGATTCGGGCTGCTTGGGACTGGGTATTTGATTCCAGATTACCACTAGGTCCTTGATTTGGCAAGCAGTTTTATTCCTCTGGGTCCACCTCAGTGGAGTTTTCATCATCCTCCATGATGTTCTGGGCATCCCAACAGACCGATTCCTTGATCAAATCGGATCGAATGTCGGTGGCCCGGTATTCAATCCATTGAAGCTGGCACAGCTCCTGTAGTCACCGTTTCTTGTTGCAGCTCTACATACCCAGCGGTGCCTTTCCCAAGGCCGAGCTGGTGGGACTGAACATGGCAGTGCCAGAAACCTACTGTGTATACCTCACCAATGGTCTGCCTCACCCTTTGACAGTGTCTACGAACAACAGCCCCCTGCAGCTCCCCTGGATCAGACGGGATGAGTAGTATCCCACTGCTGACACCAAGTGTGTACCACCGCTCACACCAAGCGAGACATGAAGGTACGTGGGCGCTCTCTTCCGCTGGCCTAGCTGTCTTTAGAAAGACCGTATGGACCAGGGCTCATCCTACTGAATGCCTGTACTCCTTCCCAGTGGACAGAATACTACTCAGACAACACCGGGTGAGGATAGCACAGTGTGTTGATACTTTATTGGTTCACCAACAGTCAACAACATATAGTACAGTCGCAGCAAGTACATAAGTTGGTGCAAATGACAGCCACACCCTTCCACTGGCCCGCCGGGGAGTAGAACATCTGTGACTTCGGGGCATCAAGGCCAACTACCCCAACCAGTAACACCCCGATATTGGTGGGTACTCACAGAGAGGTTAGGCAAGCTTAGGAAGCTGACAGAGTCCATTGAGGTATGTGACCAGGTGACCTGATTGCCCCAACCTGGGTGCTCCAAATGTATTTGTGGTGTGAGATAGCACTCACTGAATGTGTTGGGGGACACTCACTTGGCAGCGGGATTAAGGCACACAGGAACGATTTTTAAACAGTCTATTTGGTTTATTTACACACCATAAACCGCAGAAAGTATAGTCTATTTCATTACATCAACGGAATCTGTTATGACCACCAGTCTGTTCCAATAGCAGGTACACTTGTCTGCCTTTACTACAACCCCCTTGTCCGAGGTTACCTTCCAGGAGCTCCGCTCCACATGCTGACTTGTCGTCGGTTCTGGCTTCCAGGGAACTGCCTTACTGGGATCACTGATCAGTACTCTGACTTGCTCGACAAGCTCCAACCTATCAGTTCCAGACCCTCAGAAGGACGGTAGCTTTCCACAACTTAGACAGCCATCACGGAGGCATATGTCCTATCCAGGAAACCTGTCCTTCCAGGAAGTTCCAACACAGAGACCGTGTGACCAAACAACAGTCTCATTATATCCCATGAGACACACCCATTGATGGGAGGTAGGTGGTTAGCCAGACCCCCCCAGATCTCCGGCTAACCTGCAAGCCCAGCCCCTTATAAACTAAACAAGGCTTGTGGAACTACAGGTCCCAGAGCAACATTCCAGGCTTTCAGCGCAGAGGACCTCCGCGACACATACCTGCCATTCACAATAACGCCAGTCACTGTTCACAGAGGGTTCAGTGATGGACAGTGGATCAAATCTGTAGTCCTTCGGTTGGAGCCATGATGCTGTGGCTGCTGTCTTCTATAGTCTCCAAAAAGGAGTACCTCCCTCCGCTAAGCTCTGAGCCATTCCTGTGACATTATTATTATTTATTTATATAGCACCATTGATTCCATGGTGCTGTACATGAGAAGGGGTTACATCAAAATACAAATATCACTGACAGTAAGCAAACTTAATTACAGACTGGAACAGAGGGGTGAGGACCCTGCCCTTGCGGGCTTACATTCTACAGGATTGTGGGGAAGGGGACAATAGGTTGAGGGTTGCAGGAGCTCCGATGTCGGTGAGGCGGTAAACCCATAGTGGCAGTGGTGAGGAGTCAGTGCAGGCTGTAAGCTTTCCTGAAGAGATGGTTGAAGGATCCGAATGTGGTTGCTAGTCAGACGTGTTGGGGCAAAGAATTCCAGAGGATGGGGGATATTCGGGAGAAGTCTTGGAGGCGGATGGGTGAGGAGCGGATAAGTGTGGAGGAGAGAAGGAGGTCTTGGGAGGACCGGAGATTACATGAGGGAAGATATCGGGAGATTAGTTCACAGATATATGGAGGTGACAGGTTATGGATGGCTTTGTAGGTCAGTATTAGTCATTTGAACTGGATACGCTGAGGGAATGGGAGCCAGTGAAGAGATTTGCAGAGGGGGAAGAGGAGGAGTAGCGAGGAGAGAGATGGATTAGTCGGGCAGCAGAGTTAAGCATGGACTGGAGAGGTGCAAGGGTGTTAGCAGGAAGGCCACAGAAAAGGATGTTGCAGTAGTCGAGGCGGGAGATGAAGAGGGCATGCACAAGCATTTTAGTAGATTGACCGTTGAGGAAAGGACGGATTCTGGAGATATTTTTGAGCTGGAGGCGACAGGAGGTGGAAAGAGCTTGGATGTGCGGTTTGAAGGACAGGGCAGAAGTCAAGGGTTACTCTGAGGCAGCGGACTTCCGGTACGGGGGAAAGTGTGATGTCGTTAATTGCGATAGATATGTGACATCAAGTTTAGTACATTTTTCCTGTTTATCCTTTTTATTTTATCTGATTGGAAATACTGCATTGTTTTGTCCATCTTGTGTATTTTTATAAACACTACCTATTTTCTGGATTAAATATATATAATTTAATGTATCTGTTCCTCTAGCTTTGTAAACCGCACCCCTGAAGCTATGAGCTGGCTGTAACTGGTGTCCAATCGGCGATATAAACGATTGGTGATTGTTGCTAGTTTACTTGGGTTATTGCGGAGCTGGCAGTGACTGTATTGGGGTGTATATATATGCCATGCGATGGAATTGGAGGTGAACATACCATACGCTAGATGAAAGTTCCCCTATAAACAGTCTAGTAGTGGAAGCAGCTGCAGCCTCGTCTAGCACTCATCAGTGAATTGTGTAATTGTCCTGACGATTGGAGGCAAAGGGCAAAAGAGTGCTGTTAATGACAACTGTTGTCAGGGGTGGGATATCTGCAGGATTCCCCGGCTGTTCATGACAACTGGCGGCAGCGGTGGGATATCTGCAGGATTCCCCGGCTGTTAATGACAACTGTTGTCAGCGGTGGGATATCTGCAGGATTCCCCGGCTGTTAATGACAACTGTTGTCAGCGGTGGGATATCTGCAGGATTCCCCGGCTGTTCATGACAACTGGTGGCAGCGGTGGAATATCTGCAGGTTCCCGGCTGCTCATGACAACTGTTGTCAGGGGTGGGATATCTGCAGGTTCCCGGCTGTTCATGACAACTGTTGTCAGCGGTGGGATATCTGCAGGATTCCCCGGCTGTTCATGACAACTGGTGGCAGCGGTGGGATATCTGCAGGATTCCCCGGCTGTTCATGACAACTGGTGGCAGCGGTGGGATATCTGCAGGATTCCCCGGCTGTTAATGATAATGGGTGTCAGTGGTGGGATATTTGCAGGATTCCCCGGCGGTTCATGACAACTGGTGGCAGCGGTGGGATATCTGCAGGATTCCCCGGCTGTTCGTGACAACTGATGGCAGCGGTGGTATATCTGTGAGATTCTCCGGCTGTTCCCCTGACAATTGATGGGAGCGGTGGGATATCTGCAGGATTCCCCGACTGTTCCCCTGACAATTGGTGGCAGTGGTGGGATATCTGCGGGATTCCCTGGCTGTCCGCTGATAATTGGTGGCATCGGTGGGATACCTGCAGAAGTCTCGGCTGTTAATGACAACTGGTGGCAGTGGCGGAATATCTGCAGGACTCCCTGGCTGTTCATGACAACTGTTGTCAGCGGTGGGATATCTGCAGGTTCCCGGCTGTTCATGACAACTGGTGGCAGCGGTGTGATATCTGTGCAATTCCCCGACTGTTCCCTTGACAACTGGTGGCAGCAGTGGGATATCTGTGGGATTCCCCGGCTGTTCATGACAACAGGTGGCAGCGGTGGGATATCTGTGGGATTCTCTGCTGTTCCCTAGACAACTGGTGGCAGCGGTGGGATATCTGCAGGATTCCCTGGCTGTTCCCCTGACAATTGGTGGGTGCGGTGGGATATCTGCAGGATTCCCCGACTGTTCCCTTGACAATTGGTGGCAGCGGTGGGATATCTGCGGGATTCCCCGGCTGTCTGCTGATAATTGGTGGGAGCGGTGGGATATCTGCAGGATTCCCCGACTGTTTCCCTGACAATTTGTGGCATTGGTGGGAAATCTGCGGGATTCCCCGCTGTTCATGATGACTGGTGGCAGCAGTGGGATATCTGCAGGATTCCCCGGCTGTTAATGAGAACTGGTGGCAGCGGTGGGATATCTGCGGGATTCCCCAGCTGTCCCCTGACAACTGGTGGCAGTGGTGGGATATCTGCAGGATTCCCCGGCTGTTCCCCTGACAACTGGTGGCAGCGGTGGGATATCTGCGGGATTCCCCGACTGTTTCCTTGACAACTGGTGGCAGCAGTGTGATATCTGCGGGATTCCCCGACTGTTCCCTTGACAACTGGTGGCAGCGGTGGGATATCTGTGGGATTCCCCGGGTGTTCATGACAACTGGTGGCAGCGGTGGGATATCTGCGGGATTCCCCGACAGTTCCCTTGACAACTGGTGGCAGCGGTGGGATATCTGCGGGATTCCCCGGCTGTTCCCTTGACAACTGGTGGCAGCGGTGAGATATCTGTGGGATTCCCCGGCTGTCCACTGATAATTGGTGGCAACGGTGGGATATCTGCAGGATTCCCTGGCTGTTCATGACAACTGGTGGCAACGGTGGGATATCTGCAGGATTCCCCAGCTGTTCATGACAACTGGTGACAGCGGTGGGATATCTGTGGGATTCCCCGGCTGTCCCCTGACAACTGGTGGCAGTGGTGGGAAATCTGCGGGATTCCCCACTGTTCATGACGACTGGTGGCAGCAGTGGGATATCTGCAGGATTCCCCGACTGTTCCCCTGACAACTGGTGGCATTGGTGGGAAATCTGCAGGATTCCCCGCTGTTCATGACAACTGGTGTCAGTGGTGGGATATCTTCGGGATTCCCCGGCTGTCCGCTGATAATTGGTGGCAGCAGTGGGATATCTGCAGGAATCCCTGGCTGTTCATGACAACTGGTGACAGCGGTGGGATATCTGCGGGATTCCCCGGCTGTCCCCTGACAACTGGTGGCATTGGTGGGATATCTGCAGGATTCCCCGGCTGTTCCCCTGACAACTGGTGGCAGCGGTGGGATATCTGCGGGATTCCCCGACTGTTCCCCTGACAACTGGTGGCAGCGGTGGGATATCTGCGGGATTCCCCGACTGTTCCCCTGACAACTGGTGGCAGCGGTGGGATATCTGCGGGATTCCCCGGCTGTTCCCCTGACAACTGGTGGCAGCAGTGGGATATCTGCGGGATTCCCCGACTGTTCCCTTGACAACTGGTGGCAGCGGTGGGATATCTGTGGGATTCCCCGGGTGTTCATGACAACTGGTGGCAGCGGTGGGATATCTGCGGGATTCCCCGACTGTTCCCTTGACAACTGGTGGCAGCGGTGGGATATCTGCGGGATTACCCGGCTGTTCCCCTGACAACTGGTGGCAGCGGTGGGATATCTGCGGGATTCCCCGGCTGTTCCCCTGACAACTGGTGGCAGCGGTGGGATATCTGCAGGAGTCCCCGACTGTTCCCCTGACAACTGGTGGCAGCGGTGGGATATCTGTGGGATTCCCCGGGTGTTCATGACAACTGGTGGCAGCAGTGGGATATCTGCGGGATTCCCCGACTGTTCCCTTGACAACTGGTGGCAGCGGTGGGATATCTGCGGGATTCCCCGGCTGTTCCCTTGACAACTGGTGGCAGCGGTGAGATATCTGTGGGATTCCCCGGCTGTTCTCCTGACAATTGGTGGCAGCGGTGGGATATCTGCGGGATTCCCCGGCTGTCCGCTGATAATTGGTGGCAACGGTGGGATATCTGCAGGATTCCCTGGCTGTTCATGACAACTGGTGGCAACGGTGGGATATCTGCGGGATTCCCCGACTGTTCACCTGACAACTGGTGGCAACGGTGTGATATCTGCAGGATTCCCCGGCTGTCCCCTGACAACTGGTGGCAGTGGTGGGATATCTGTGGGATTCCCCGGCTGTTCATGACAACTGGTGACAGCGGTGGGATATCTGCGGGATTCCCTGGCTGTCCCCTGACAACTGGTGGCAGTGGTGGGATATCTGTGGGATTCCCCGGCTGTTCATGACAACTGCTGGCAGCGGTGGAATATCTGCAGGATTCCCCGACTGTTCACCTGACAACTGGTGGCAGCGGTGGGATATCTGTGGGATTCCCCGACTGTTTCCCTGACAACTGGTGGCAGTGGTGGGATATCTGCAGGATTCTCTGGCTGTTAACCTGACAACTGGTGGCAGCGGTGGGATATCTGTGGGATTCCCCGACTGTTCCCCTGACAACTGGTGGCAGCGGTGGGATATCTGCGGGATTCCCCGACTGTTCCCCTGACAACTGGTGGCAGTGGTGGGATATCTGCAGGAGTCCCTGGCTGTTCATGACAACTGGTGGCAGCGGTGGGATATCTGCGGGATTCCCCGACTGTTCCCCTGACAACTGGTGGCAGCGGTGGGATATCTGCAGGAGTCCCCGACTGTTCCCCTGACAACTGGTGGCAGCGGTGGGATATCTGCGGGATTCCCCGACTGTTCCCCTGACAACTGGTGGCAGTGGTGGGATATCTGCGGGATTCCCCGACTGTTCCCCTGACAACTGGTGGCAGTGGTGGGATATCTGCAGGAGTCCCCGACTGTTCCCCTGACAACTGGTGGCAGTGGTGGGATACCTGCAGGATTCCCCGACTGTTCCCCTGACAACTGGTGGCAGCGGTGGGATATCTGCGGGATTCCCCGACTGTTCACCTGACAACTGGTGACAGCGGTGGGATATCTGCAGGATTCTCTGGCTGTTAACCTGACAACTGGTGGCAGCGGTGGGATATCTGTGGGATTCCCCGACTGTTCCCCTGACAACTGGTGGCAGCGGTGGGATATCTGCGGGATTCCCCGACTGTTCCCCTGACAACTGGTGGCAGTGGTGGGATATCTGCAGGAGTCCCTGGCTGTTCATGACAACTGGTGGCAGCGCTGGGATATCTGCGGGATTCCCCGGCTGTTCCCCTGACAATTGGTGGCAGCGGTGGGATATCTGCAGGACTTCTCTGCTGCTTCCATGACAACTGGTGGCAGAGGTTGAAAATCTGAAAAGGTTTTCGCACTCTGTGACCACATTTTTTCACATTACACCCAAAACCTTAAATGTATTTTACTGGGATTTTCTGTGACGTGTAAAGGAAATGATGTGAGGTGTACTAATTATTCTAAAAATACAAAAGTGAAAAAGACAGCAACAGTAACTGCAGACAAAGGTGGTCCTACAAAGTATTCACTTGGGGGGAAGAGTACAAATGCAAGTCACTGTTCTCAGATTTATATTTGTAAAATAATTAGTACACCTTGTATCACAGAAAATGCCAATAAATACATTTAAGGTTTTGGGTGTAATGTGAAAAAATGTAGGAAAGTTCATGGGGTGTGAAGACTTTTTGCAGGGCACTGTATATAATATATATGGGGGGTGTGGAATATAATAGTGCTGTATATAATGTTCCAGCACAAATATGACTGTGATCTATACTGGGGCCCCTCCTGATAACGCTGGATGTTTCGGGGGCCACCGCTGAGCTTCGCAGAGCAGATCGATTCTTGTAATGACTGATTACCATCCACCGCCCCCATGTCTCCAGATCAATAGGATGAGTGCTGATGTGTCCCTATGAATATATTAATGTTGGGGGCGACAGCTAAGGACATCAATAAGGATGTAATCATCTGCAGAATATATCACTGTCGGGGTGTGGAGGGGACAGAGCGATGCTCTGCAGAGGGGTCAGCGGTGTAATAATCTGCAGAACATCACTGTCAGGAGGAGAGCGTTGATCTCCCATGTCAGATGCCCAATTGTTGAATTTCAGCAGAGAGGGCTCCAATGAGACGACGGCCTCCCCTAAGCAGATCCGGGGCATAAAGCTTCCTGAGAGTTTCTAGGTGAAAACCTCCGAAATCTAACCAGTAATTAAAATAAACCTCCAGGAGCTGTGGGGAAAACACTGCGAGGAGGAAGTCATCCAGCGCAACCCAAACAAGACTCCCCGAAGCAACTACGAGTCTACGAATATCTGCCCCCCCAGAAGAGCTGCCAAATGAGCCGAGAAGAGTCACTTCTCCAAGACCAGGCTACACTTAAAGGAAAATGAGCAGGCAGAGGCTTTATCATATGCTGAGCCTCATGAGATGGAGCCCTGGAGAAGAGCAACACAAAAGAAGAGGAAGACCTACAAGATGACTGATGGAGCCCCAAGGAAAAAAGTAGATGACAATGAGGAAGAACCTATATGATGAGGTCAACAACACTGGACCCGAGTCTCAGGTTCATGTAAGATCTAGAACACGCTAATCAGAACGCAGCGAGACGAGATAGACCCTTGTGTGCAGAAGACTTCGACAAACACTGGAAATTACAAGAAGAGCAGTGGAAAAAATCGGGATTAAGAAAATATTCCCAACCCAGCAGCAGGTAGGTAGAAGGCCCCTTACACTTGACATTCTCTTGGTATGCTCAAGAGGACTAGACCTCCGCTTCTGTAGAATATTGTCCCTGCACCTAGAATTATTGCATAAGGCCAAAACTGAATGTTGTACATCTACCTATGAGGAAAAAAAGCCACTATGACAAATGGTTTGGACAATTCTCAAGAACCTATTGCACAGATGAGGGCATCCAAACCAAACCTGGACATATGGAAGGGACTTGTGATGATAAAAAAAAATCACTGATTAACAGAAGTCATCTGTGATCAGGACAGATGCCTAATGAGCAGAAGTGACATGTGATCAGGACAGATCTCTGCTGATCAGATCAACTGTGATTCAAGACAGATCTTTGATGGACATAAATGACCCGTGAACAGGGCAGATCTATGATGGACACAAGTGATCCGTGATCAGGACAGATCTCTAATGGACAGTGACTCACGATCAGGACTGATCTCTGAAGGACAGAAGTGACCGGTGATTAGGATAGATCTATGATGGACTGAAGTGACCCGTGATCAGGACAGATCTCCGAAGGACAGAAGTGACCCGTCATGAGGACAGCTCTTTGATGGACTGAAGTGACCCGTGATGAGGACAGATCTCTGATGGACAGAATTGACCTGTGATGAGGATGGATCTCTTGTCAACAGAAGTGACCTGTGATTAGGACAGATCTCTAATGAGCAGAAGTGACATGTGATCAGGACAGCTCTCTGCTGAACAGGTAACCTGTGATCAACACAGATCTTTGATGGACATAAGTGACCCGTGATCAGGACAGATCTCTGATGGACAGAAGTGGGAACAGATGCGTCAAATTCTTAAGAAACATTGGGGCATATTGGGCTCCGAGCCTTCCCTGGGCGCCGCGCTGGGAGACTTCCCCCTAATGACCTCTAGGAGGTCTAAGAATTTAAAGGACTTACTGGTTTGGAGTCATTATGTACCAACCCCGAGGAACACATTTTGATCCAGAGGCCCCATCCCTGGGTCAATACCATGTGGCCATTGTCTTGCCTGCGCCATTGTCCTGCACTGCTCCATCTTTCAGTCCTCTGATGGTAAGAGAGATTTTAACATCCGCCAATGGATCTCATGTGGCAGTACTAACGTCATATATTACGCCACATGTGGGTGTCCAAAAATTTACATTGGCCTTACCTCAAGGGAGCTGAGGGTGAGAGTGCGGGACACTGGCGCAGCCATGAAGGTGTCCGATCCCTCTGACCTTAAGACCATTCCACGCCACTTCCTACAATATCATAACTTTGACGCTAGGACTTTCATGGTCAGGGGGATCGATGTGTTACATCTTGGTATCAGGGGGGGGGTAACAATAAGAAGATCCTGGCCCAGATGGAAACCAAATGGATGGTGATTCTGGATACTGTGACCCCGAGGGGTCTTAATGAGACATTGACATTTTCTCCCTTCCTGTGATAGAAATTCCCCATATTGAAGTATTATTATTCGTGTATATTCTCTGCTGGGCCATCCTATCCGGCCGGTCAGGTGTTTTATGTTTTCACTTGTTTTTAGTTGTGGTTTTAAATTGTGTTTTTTTGTTACTCTTCTTTTTTAGAGTGTGTGACCATTTTTTTTATATGTTGTACCTATCGGACATTAACACCACATCTGATGTAACAGATACCTTCTGTGATACTGTACCCCGGATGGACCCTTACAACTAACCATGTCAGATCACATCACCCAAGAGCATCTGTCATTGTGAAGACGCCTTTTCCAGTAGGAAGAACTATGTTATTATCATGGGTGTATCACTATAAATATTTGTGATCCATGGCTGTGCACATCTGTGGTGGTGCTCGTGGTGTCCGGCGTGCTGCTGGGCGTCCGATGGCCTCCTGCACTCGCCTGGGCACCTCCCCGCGCGCGCGTGCAGTGACGCTAGACGCCTTTTCAGCATATGCCAGGACCTTTCGGGACCACTGTGCATGCGCCATTGATGCCACATTGATTGGTGAATTTCTAACATGTGATCGGTCACCTGGGGCTTAAGAAGGTCCTGTGCATCCAACACAGCACATTCCCTTGAGAAAGCGGGACGCTAGGCCCGCGAAATGTACGTCGGGACTGCTTCACCTGACCAGGGGGTCACTGTCTTGGCTTCTGGGTAAGGACCGATGAGCGATAGGTATAGTTACTTTAACTAAATACATTTGCTCCATGGAATGGTACCGTCCCCTGACACACTGCACTATAGCACCTTTTTTTTCCCCCTTTCTGGGTAGATTGCGGGGCATGTGCGATTTTGTAATAGACACTGGTTGCAGCACCTTCATGTCTCAGGTGGGATACACCTTATCAGGTTTTGACACGGTCTTTTGAATTATGATGCACATTTTGATACAAATACATATATAGATACGGTTGCCTGACCTAGCGCCTCTCTGCCCCGTATTGGTGCATTGACCTAATAACACTGAATCCATGTGATTGTGTGATATCATGTGCGAGTGCATGGTTATACAACTATAGGCCGTGACCTCAATATCTCTGTGTTTCCCTGAATGTGTTTTTTGTATTGTAATGTTTTTATACATATTTCTTTTGATAGACAAATAAAATTACAACATTTTTTATATGCTCTTATGTACTCCGTGTCTTCCTATTTTGTTATGCAATGTTATGGAGTTGGGGCCAATTGAATTGAGGGTGGACCACCACTGTGTGATATCCCCCTCCTGCATTTAAAATGCAGCTGGGTTTTGTGTTTGCACTTAAAGGAAAATGAGCAGGCAGAGGCACTGGAGAAGAACAACACAAAAGAAGAGGAAGACCTACAAGATGACTGATGGAGCCCCAAGGAAAAAAGTAGATGATTGGACAGATCTCTGATGGACAGAAGTGACCGTGATCAGGACAAATCTATGATGGACAGAAGTGACCGTGATCAGGACAGATCTCTTATGGACAGAACTGACCTGTGATGAGGATGGATCTCTTGGCAACAGAAGTGACCTGTGATTAGGACAGATCTCTGGTGGGCAGAAGTAACTCATGAAGAGGACACAGTTCTGCTGAACATAAGTGACCCATGATGAGGACACGTCTCTGGTGGATAGAAATGACCCATGATGAGGACAGATCTCTGATGCACAGAAGTGAGCCATGATCAGGACAGATCTCTGATGGACAGAAGTGAACCGTGATCAGGACACATCTATGATGGACAGAAGCGAACCGTGATCAGGACAAATCTATGATGGACAGAAGTGACCGTGATCAGGACAGATCTCTGATGGACAGAAGTGAACCGTGATCAGGACACATCTATGATGGACAGAAGCGAACCGTGATCAGGACAAATCTATGATGGACAGAAGTGACCGTGATCAGGACAGATCTCTTATGGACAGAACTGACCTGTGATGAGGATGGATCTCTTGGCAACAGAAGTGACCTGTGATTAGGACAGATCTCTGGTGGGCAGAAGTAACTCATGAAGAGGACACAGTTCTGATGAACATAAGAGACCCATGATGAGGACACGTCTCTGGTGGATAGAAATGACCCATGATGAGGACAGATCTCTGATGCACAGAAGTGAGCCATGATCAGGACAGATCTCTGATGGACAGAAGTGACCAGTGATCAGTACAGGTCTCTGGTGAATAGAAGTGACCCATGATGAGGACAGATCTTTGACGGACAGAAGTGACCCATGATGAAGACACGTCTCTGATGGACAGAAGTGACCCATGATTAGGACAGATCCCTGATGAAGAGACCCGTGATGAGGACAGATCTCTGATGGATAGAAGTGACCCGTAATAAGGACACGTCTCTGATCGACAGAAGTGACCCATGATGAGGACATATCCCTTATAGACAGACTTGATCTGGGATCGCAATCAGGGATTTTTTCTTTACGGGTGATGGGAGAACTGGGATCATCAGTGGCGGACTGATCTTTCAAATGTAGTAATCTGATGTAGGAGAAGTCATCGGCTCATGGACGTGGCCTCCTGCCGTCTTCTTATTAGATCTTAATCTCTGTACAAATGCCATCATCTTCCAAGATAAACAATGATGATGGCACCTGCAGGAAAGACCGGAGCTCCTGCTTCACACCTCTCTAATGGAAGTGGTGAAGATTTGTGGATAATAACAGCGCTGCAAAAGAGTCTGAAGATGAGACCCAAGTATGAGGGTCACTAACCCCGCAGTCAACCAGACATTTTCAGGCAGAAACATGGTATTGATAAGGCTAACCATATTATCAATGGCATCATCCACAGACCATGATGTCTCCTTGGGATTACGTCCGCCTTCCAAGAAGGAAGAGTCTAGGTGCAGAGGACCATCTGGGTCTTAGGAGAAGATGATATAGGAGGATTCATTACTCATCGCGGAATATTACCCAATGGAGTGTTAGTCCCTACGGCCTCCAGAGCAGCTGCTACGAGCTCACAGCGAGTGAGATCCCTGGGGCTTTAACTCTTCATAATTAGTCCCAACTCATTTGGAAGCAGAATGTGGAGTGGGTCTCCTCCGTGCTGCAGGACTGTAACGGGTCCCTTATACACGTTTCCAGCTGAAAGAGCCATTAATGCTGCTGAATGCGGTCAGTGGACATGCAGTGCTGCGAGATGACGCCGCAAACTGGGAACATATGAGCTGGAAAGACTGGAGGACTGGCGCTGTAATTCAGCAGATGACGGGCTTGTGGGGTCTGTCACAGCTGCTGCACATCCCCTCAAGCCCCTGACGCTGACACTACCAGACATCTCATGGATCATGAAGAACATGAGCGTCCACCTTAGTTTCACCTGGACACAGGTAGGATGAGTCTGGGCACACTGTTGAAGATGGCGATTAATATGTGATCAGGTCTCAGGAGAGGGCCCGGATCTGAAGCAGTGTGGTCAGCAGAGATGTAAAGTAGAAGGGAAACGCCATGGCCTTGATTAGACAACAAGTGACCAAGACAGGAGCAGAACTAACTACTCATTTCAGGGGCCCAGTGTGCCCACCATCAGACTGATGGCAATACTAGCCATGCCAGTACAATAATGAGCAGAATTCACTGCAAGTATATGGCAGCACCACAGCAGGTGACGATGGGGTCTCACAGCTGCCATTAACAACTGCTAGAGAAACTGGAATAATCTACACGAATCAGATTTACCACTGGGCTACATGTCTCCGCAGATCTCATCGAGCCGCACATCGCCATCGCAACTCTTACCATAAGGAGGCACTGGATGAGCCTATCACCTGCCCTGCCCAGCAGCCGCCACCTAGAAATGCAAGACTGACTACTGTAGAACCTGGGCATCCAGGAGCGACCGTAGCTCTGCCAACGTGGTGGACATCTGAGCATCTAAGGGACCACGTATGGGGTCAGGGCCGGGCAGCCACTCACAAGCCCGAGACAACTGTATGAGGACGACCAGCCATCAGTATCTACCTGGAGAACAGGCCAACAAGGGGATGATGTACGGAATGGATCCTAATGGTGGAGACAAGAGGGCAATATCCAGTACCACCCACCGACTGACAGTGAGATAGAAGACCCCTCACCAGAATAACCCCATCTACTGACCCCTCACCACAATAACCTCACCTACTGACCCCTCACCGGAATAACCGCACCTACTGACCCCTCACCAGTATAACCTCAACTACTGACCCTTCACCGGTATAACCCCACCTACTAACCCCTCACCAGTATAGCCCCACCTACTGACCCCTCACCAGTATAACCCCACCTACTAACCCCTCACCAGTATAGCCCCACCTCCTGACCCCTCACCAGTATAACCTCACCTACTGACCCCTCACCAGTATAACCTCACCTACTGACCCCTCACGATATAACCCCACCTACTGACCCCTCACCTGTATAACCCAACCTACTGACCCCTCACCGGTATAACCCCACATGACCCTTCACCGGTATAACCCCAACTACTGACCCCTCACCGCTATAACCCCACCTACTGACCCCTCACCTGTATAACCCAACCTACTGACCCCTCACCGGTATAACCCCAACTACTAACTCCTCACCGGAATAACCCCAACTACTAAGTCCTCACCGGAATAACCCCACCTACTGACCCCTCACCAGTATAACCCCACCTACTGACCCCTCACCAGTATAACCCCACCTACTGACCCCTCACCAGTATAACCCCACCTACTGACCCCTCACCAGTATAACCTCACCTACTGACCCTTCACCAGTATAGCCCCACCTACTGACCCTCACTGCAATAACCCCACCTACTGACCCCTCACCGGTATAACCCCACCTAGTGACCCTTCACCGGTATAACCCCACCTAGTGACCCCTTACCACAATAACACCACCTACTGACCCCACACCATTATAACCCAAACTGACCCCTTACCGCAATAACCCCACCTAGTGACCCCACACCAGTATAACCCCACCTACTGACCCCTCACCAGTATAACCTCACCTACTGACCCCTTACTGCAGTAACCCCACCTACTGACCCCTCACCGGTATAACCCCACCTACTGACCCCTCACCAGTATAACCTGTTATGATCTGGTGGCCTAGGAGCAGCATGAGACGTACTCTGGAGAAGGTGGAACCTGTACTGACCGCAGACCCTGAACTTAACACCGCAACTAGAAGTAGCCGTGGAATGTACCTAACACTCCCTAGACATCTCGACACAGCCGGAGGACTAAATACCCCTAGAGATAGAAAAGGGAAAACTATCTTGCCTCAGAGAAAATCCCCAAAGGATAGACAGCCCCCCACAAATATTGACTGTGAGAGGAGAGGGAAATAACATACGCAGACTGAAATCAGGATTTAGCAAAGGAGGCCACTCTAGCTAAATAGAAAGGATAGGACAGAGTACTATGCGGTCAGTATTAAAACACTAGAAAAATATCCACCACAGAAAATACAAAATCTCCACAACTAACCAAAGATATGGAGGGTATATCTGCATCTCCAGAGATACCAGCTTGGCTGAACAAATCCTTATGCAGACCAAGCTGGACAAGACAACACATGGAAAAGAACTGAACAATAAGGCCCACAGCATGTGGACTGCAAAAAACAAGGCCAGAACTTATCTTTGTTGAAATGAACAGCAAAGCAGGAGAGACCAAGCAGGGATGTGAATCCTCCAGGAACAATGGACAACTGGCACTGACTAAAGGGTCAAGCAAGACTAAATAGCCCAGTCATAGTTGCAATAAGTGGACACACCTGATAAATGCTGCGATCCAAAGACAGCAGCGCTACCACTTATAACCACCGGAGGGAGCCCAAGAGCAGAATTCACAACAGTACCCCCCCCTTGAGGAGGGGTCACCGAACCCTCACCAGAGCCCCCAGGCCGATCAGGATGAGCCAAATGAAAGGCACGAACCAAATCGTCAGCATGAACATCGGAGGCAACAACCCAAGAATTATCCTCCTGGCCATAACCCTTCCATTTGACAAGATACTGAAGCTTCCGCCTCGAAAAAGGAGAATCCAAAATCTTCTCAACCACATACTCCAACTCCCCATCAATCAACACCGGGGCAGGAGGATCAACAGAGGGAACAACGGGCACCACATATTTCCGCAACAAAGATCTATGAAAAACATTATGGATGGAAAAAGAGGCTGGAAGGGCCAAACGAAAAGACACTGGATTGATAATCTCAGAAATCCTATAAGGACCAATAAACCGAGGCTTGAACTTAGGGGAAGAAACCTTCATAGGAACATGACGGGAAGACAACCAGACCAAATCCCCAACCCGAAGCCGGGAACCCGCACACCGACGACGGTTAGCAAAACGCTGAGCCCCCTCCTGAGACAACACCAAATTGTCCACAACATGAGCCCAAATTTGCTGCAACCTGTCAACCACAGAGTCCACCCCAGGACAATCAGAAGGCTCAACCTGCCCTGAAGAAAAACGAGGATGAAAACCAGAATTACAAAAGAAGGGTGAAACCAAGGTAGCAGAACTAGCCCGATTATTAAGGGCAAACTCGGCCAATGGCAAGAAAGCCACCCAATCATCCTGATCAGCAGACACAAAGCATCTCAAATAAGTTTCCAAAGTCTGGTTAGTTCGCTCAGTTTGGCCATTTGTCTGAGGATGAAATGCGGAAGAAAAAGACAAATCAATGCCCAGCCTAGAACAAAAGGCCCGCCAAAACCTAGAAACAAACTGGGAACCTCTATCGGACACAATATTCTCCGGAATGCCATGCAAACGAACCACATGCTGGAAAAACAACCGAACCAAATCAGAAGAGGAAGGCAATTTAGGCAAAGGTACCAAATGAACCATCTTAGAAAACCGGTCACAAACCACCCAGATAACCGACATCCTCTGGGAAACCGGAAGATCTGAAATAAAATCCATAGAAATATGCGTCCAAGGCCTCTCAGGGACCGGCAAAGGCAAAAGCAACCCACTAGGGCGGGAACAGCAAGGCTTGGCCCGCGCACAAGTCCCACAGGACTGCACAAAAGAACGCACATCCCGTGACAAAGAAGGCCACCAAAAGGACCTACCAACCAAATCTCTGGTACCAAAAATCCCAGGATGGCCAGCCAACACAGAACAGTGAACCTCAGAAATCACTTTACTAGTCCATCTGTCAGGAACAAACAGTTTCCCCACAGGACAGCGGTCAGGTTTATCAGCCTGAAATTCCTGAAGAACCCGTCGCAAATCAGGGGAGATGGCAGAAAGAATCACCCCTTCCTTCAGAATGCCGACTGGCTCAAGGACCCCAGGGGAATCAGGCAAAAAGCTCCTAGAGAGGGCATCAGCCTTAACATTCTTAGAACCCGGAAGATACGAGACCACAAAATCAAAACGGGAGAAAAACAGGGACCATCGGGCCTGTCTAGGATTCAGCCGTTTGGCAGACTCGAGGTAAATCAGATTCTTATGATCGGTCAAGACCACAATACGGTGCTTGGCCCCCTCAAGCCAATGTCGCCACTCCTCAAATGCCCACTTCATAGCCAACAACTCACGATTGCCGACATCATAATTGCGTTCCGCAGGCGAAAACTTTCGAGAAAAGAAGGCACACGGTTTCATCAAGGAACCATCAGAATTCCTCTGAGACAAAACGGCCCCTGCCCCAATCTCAGAAGCGTCAACCTCCACCTGAAAAGGAAGAGAAACATCCGGCTGACGCAACACAGGGGCAGAAGTAAATCGGCGTTTAAGCCCCTGAAAGGCAGAAACAGCCGCAGAGGACCAATTCGTCACATCAGCGCCTTTCTTCGTCAAATCGGTCAGGGGTTTAACCACACTGGAGAAGTTGGCAATGAAACGGCGATAAAAATGAGCAAAGCCCAAAAATTTCTGAAGGCTCTTCACGGATGTGGGCTGGATCCAATCATGAATGGCCTGGACCTTAACCGGATCCATTTCTATAGATGAGGGAGAAAAAATGAAGCCCAAAAAAGAAACCTTCTGTACTCCAAAGAGGCACTTAGACCACTTCACAAACAAGGCATTATCACGAAGGATCTGAAATACCATCCTGACTTGTTTCACATGAGACTCCCAATCATCTGAAAAAATCAAAATATCATCCAAATATACAATCATGAATTTATCAAGATAATTCCGAAATATATCATGCATGAAGGACTGAAACACAGATGGAGCATTAGAGAGTCCGAATGGCATCACAAGGTATTCAAAATGGCCTTCGGGCGTATTAAACGCAGTTTTCCATTCGTCACCCTGCTTAATACGAACAACATTATATGCCCCTCGAAGGTCAATCTTAGTAAACCAACTAGCCCCCTTAATCCCAGCAAACAAATCAGAAAGCAAAGGCAAAGGGTATTGGAATTTGACCGTGATCTTATTCAAGAGGCGATAATCAATACAGGGTCTCAAGGAGCCATCCTTCTTGGCAACAAAAAAAAAACCTGCTCCCAATGGTGAAGAAGATGGCCGAATATGCCCCTTCTCCAAAGACTCCTTAACATAACTCCGCATGGCGGTATCTTCTGGCACAGACAGGTTAAAAAGTCGGCCCTTAGGGAACTTACAGCCTGGAATCAAGTCAATAGCACAATCACAGTCCCTATGCGGTGGAAGGGAACTGGACTTGGGCTCATCGAAAACATCCTGGAAATCTGACAGAAACTCAGGAATTTCAGAAGAGGGGGAGGAGGAAATTGACATCAAAGGAACGTCACCATGAACCCCCTGACAACACCAACTAGTCACAGACATAGATTTCCAATCCAACACCGGATTATGCACCTGTAACCATGGGAAACCCAGCACAATAGCATCATGCAAATTATGCAACACCAGAAAACGACAATCTTCCTGATGGGCTGGCGCCATGCACATGGTTAACTGTGTCCAAAACTGAGGTTTATTTTTAGCCAACGGTGTAGCATCAATACCCCTCAAAGGGATAGGACTCTGCAAAGGCTGTAAGGGAAAACCACAACGTCTGGCAAATTCTAAGTCCATTAAGTTTAAAGCCGCGCCTGAATGCACAAATGCCATGACAGAAAATGACGATAATGAGCAGATCAGGGTCACAGATAACAGAAATTTAGGTTGTACAGTACTGATGGTAACGGAACTAGCGATTCTCTTGGTACGCTTAGGACAATCAGAAATAACATGAGCAGAATCGCCGCAGTAAAAACACAACCTATTCTGACGTCTGAATCCTTGTCGTTCAGCTCTAGACACAATCCTATCACATTGCATAGGCTCAGGACACCGCTCGGAAGACAACGCCACAGCGCACACAACTCTGCGCTCGCGCAAGCGCCGATCAATCTGAATGTCCAAAGACATAGAATCACTCAGACCAGCAGGCGTGGGGAACCCCACCATAACATCTTTAACGGATTCAGAAAGACCCTTTCTGAAAATTGCCGCCAAGGCATCCTCATTCCATTTAGTCAGCACAGACCATTTTCTAAATTTATGGCAATATGATTCTGCCGCTTCTTGACCCTGAGACAGGGCCAACAAGGTCTTCTCAGCATGATCCACTGAATTAGGTTCATCATACAATAACCCAAGCGCCTGAAAAAAGGTGTCTACATTAAGCAAGGCCGGATTCCCAGATTCCAGGGAAAATGCCCAATCCTGATGATCGCCACGCAGCAGAGAGATGACTATTTTAACCTGCTGGGTGGGATCACTGGCACTGACTAAAGGGTCAAGCAAGACTAAATAGCCCAGTCATAGTTGCAATAAGTGGACACACCTGATAAATGCTGCGATCCAAAGACAGCAGCGCTACTACTTATAACCACCGGAGGGAGCCCAAGAGCAGAATTCACAATAACCCCACCTACTGACCACTTACCGCAATAACCCCACCTACTGACCCCACACCATTATAACCCCACCTACTGACCCCTTACCGCAATAACCCCACCTAGTGATCCCACACCAGTATAACCCCACCTACTGACCCCTCACCAGTATAACCTCACCTACTGACCCCTTACTGCAGTAACCCCACCTACTGACCCCTCACCGGTATAACCCCACCTACTGACCCCTCACCAGTATAACCCCACCTACTGACCCCTTATCGCAATAACCCCACCTACTGACCCAACACCATTATAACCCCACCTACTGACCCCTTACCGCAATAACCCCACCTACTGACCCCACACCAGTATAACCCCACCTACTGACCCTTCACCAGTATAACCCCACCTACTGACCCCTTACCGCAATAACCCCACCTACTGACCCCACACCAGTATAACCCCACCTACTGACCCCTTACCGCAGTAACCCCACCTACTGACCCTTCACCAGTATAACCCCACCTACTGACCCTTCACCAGTATAACCCCACCTAGTAACCCCTCACCGGTATAACCCCACCTACTGACCCCTCACCAGTGTAACCTCACCTACTGACCCCTTACCGCAGTAACAACACCCACTGACCCTTCACCAGTTTAACTCCACCTACTGACTCCTCACCATTATAACTCCACCAGCAGACTCCTCACCATTATAACTCCACCAGCAGACCCCTCACCATTATAACCCCACCAGCAGGCCCCTCACCAGTATAACCCCACCTACTGACCCCTCACCAGTATAACCCCACCTACTGACCCATCACCAGTTTAGCCTACCCATACTGACCCTCACCGCTATAACCCCACTTATTGACCCATCGCCGGTATAACCCCACCTACTGACCCCTCACCAGTATAACCCCACCAGCAGACCCCTCACCATTATACCTCCACCAGCAGACCCCTCACCATTATAACTCCACCAGCAGACCCCTCACCAGTATAACCCCACCAGCAGACCCTCACCATTATAACCCCACCAGCAGTCCCCTCACCAGTATAACCCCACCAGCAGACCCCTCACCAGTATAACCCCACCAGCAGACCCCTCACCAGTATAACTCCACCAGCAGACCCCTCACCAGTATAACTCCACCAGCAGACCCGTCACCAGTATAACTCCACCAGCAGACCCCTCACCATTATAACTCCCAGCAGACCCCTCACCAGTATAACTCCACGGGCAGACCCCTCACCAGTTTTACCCCACCAGCAGACCCCTCACCAGTATAACTCCACCAGCAGACCCCTCACCAGTATAACCCCACCAGCAGACCCCTCAGCAGTATAACCCCACCAGCAGACCCCTGACCATTATAACTCCCAGCAGACCCCTCACCAGTATAACTCCACGGGCAGACCCCTCACCAGTATAACCCCACCAGCAGACCTCTCACCAGTATAACTCCACCAGCAGACCCCTCACCAGTATAACCCCACCAGCAGACCCCTCAGCAGTATAACCCCACCAGCAGACCCCTCAGCAGTATAACCCCACCAGCAGACCCCTCAGCAGTATAACTCCACCAGCAGACCCCTCACCAGTATAACTCCACCAGCAGACCCCTCACCAGTATAACCCCACCAGCAGACCCCTCAGCAGTATAACCCCACCAGCAGACCCCTCAGCAGTATAACCCCACCAGCAGACCCCTCAGCAGTATAACTCCACCAGCAGACCCCTCACCAGTATAACCCCACCAGCAGACCCCTCAGCAGTATAACCCCACCAGCAGACCCCTCAGCAGTATAACTCCACCAGCAGACCCCTCACCAGTATAACCCCACTAGCAGACCCCTCAGCAGTATAACCCCACCAGCAGACCCCTGACCATTATAACTCCCAGCAGACCCCTCACCAGTATAACTCCACGGGCAGACCCCTCACCAGTATAACCCCACCAGCAGACCCCTCACCAGTATAACTCCACCAGCAGACCCCTCACCAGTATAACCCCACCAGCAGACCCCTCACCAGTATAACCCCACCAGCAGACCCCTCACCAGTATAACCCCACCAGCAGACCCCTCAGCAGTATAACCCCACCAGCAGACCCCTCAGCAGTATTACCCCACCAGCAGACCCCTCACCAGTATAACTCCACCAGCAGACCCCTCACCAGTATAACCCCACCAGCAGACCCCTCAGCAGTATAACCCCACCAGCAGACCCCTGACCATTATAACTCCCAGCAGACCCCTCACCAGTATAACCCCACCAGCAGACCCCTCAGCAGTATAACCCCACCAGCAGACCCCTCACCAGTATAACTCCACCAGCAGACCCCTCACCAGTATAACCCCACCAGCAGACCCCTCAGCAGTATAACCCCACCAGCAGACCCCTGACCATTATAACTCCCAGCAGACCCCTCACCAGTATAACCCCACCAGCAGACCCCTCAGCAGTATAACCCCACCAGCAGACCCCTCAGCAGTATAACCCCACCAGCAGACCCCTCACCAGTATAACCCCACCAGCAGACCCCTCAGCAGTATAACCCCACCAGCAGACCCCTGACCATTATAACTCCCAGCAGACCCCTCACCAATATAACTCCATGGGCAGACGCGTGGGTGGAATGTTTACACGAACAGATTACAAGGGATGGAGTCTTTAGACCACAGGGAGCGGAGTCTTTAAATGTACAGAGGGCGGAGTCTTTATACACAAAGGGGTGGAGTCTTTAGACACAAAGGAGGCGGAGCCTTTAGAAGCACAAAAGGTGGAGTCTTTAGATGTGAAGAGGGCGGGGTCTTTGGACCCACAGGGGGCGGAGCATTCACAGGTCTCATGGAATCACATCCACTTTCTTTGGACAGATACACCCAGCAGACTTTCAGTGCAGCATTTACACGTTGTGTGAACACGGCCTCAGCGTTACATTTTTATGGGTTTCATGGAGAAAATCAATCTCCCCATCTTTTCCCGTCATTTATCGATCACCAGAAATAATCTGCTCGCTGTGTTGTGTGGGTCGTTGCCATTACAGGGACACTAATGAGTCTGTTATTTGTTAATTAGTGCAGTAAAAATGAGATTAGTGCAATTGTTTATTATTATATTTAGTAATTTTATAGGAATCTGTAATATATCTGTAATTTTCCCCCTATTACATAAGGAGATAGTCTGGAGCATGGAGCAGTGTCTGCTGTAAGGACATGCGGAACGTTCCTCGGACGCCTCCTGTATTCTCTGGCCTCCAGTCATCAGCTGGGGGTCTCTGTAGAGAGCAGAAAGTGTCCGGCCCCGATCAGGAGAGGAGGAAGACGTACCGTGAAGATGGCAGGAGACACACTGCACAGTGAGGGGAAGTCGGGACCTTGTACTGACCTCCCAGGACAGCTGATCCGCTCCCCCAAATCAGGACTGTCCCACAGGAAGGTTGGGAGCTATGATGTTACCCCCTTTCCTTAGGAGACAGAAAACTTACTAATCGCTGGTGGTCGACCACTAAGACCCCCAGAAACCTGAGATGGGGGGTGTGAGGGACGAGGGAGACTCCATTTTGGATTTATGAATTTAGGCCCCATAGATTACCCAGATCTCCCTCCACTCCGGAAATGCGGCCCCCACCCTTGGGAAAAGCACACAGATTCCCACCAGAGCAGGACTTTTGCCATTTGGCCAGAGAATTAGAGGCCACGTGTTAATGAAGGCGGGGAGGAGCAGAGCTGAGACCCCCTGCTGTCTTTTGTGCACGGCGGCCAACATCAAAGCAGACTCTAGACCGATCGTCACCGACTCCCAGAGATGAATTATGAGAGTACCATGAAAGCCAGAACCAGCGTCACTGACATCTAGAGATGAATTATGAGAGTACCGAGCATCTCAGGGTTATGTCCGATATACCACCAAAATCCTGGGAGCCCCCTGCATGCACCCTCACGTCTCATATCTCTCTAGCTGTCCCGGATTCTGAGCTATCGAGGCCGGCTCTCCAGAACCACTTAGCTGACCCGTATCGGTCCAGCCCCAAAGAACCTGTTGAGACGTCAGTCATCCTGTTTGGACCTCCCACTGGGAAGTTCAGAACCATCCCAGATATTGGGAATTATTTTAGCTAGGAGGTCAAGGGAGGAGAATTCAGTCCAACCCAGAGGGGCGGTGGCAAATATGGGAGGGGGCAAGCTAAGGGTTAAAAGCTAGCTACACACTTTCAGCCCCGTCTTTGTTCTGCCATGGAAGCCATGTCAGGTTACGTGTGGAGATGGACCAGGAACTAAGGAAGTTCCTGTGGACTCAGAACTTCCCTGGGGCCACATGCTATAAGACACGGTAACGTGACACATACAGCTAACTGCTATCCCCAACCTGTACCCTACTTTTATCTGTACTTCTGGCTATAATCTCTGTATATTACCCTGTATATATTTGTAGTTTCTAGTGCGCCTTTCGGCAATTAAAATATCAATTACTTTTGGGCAGCTCTTTGATCTCGAAACCCGATTTCCCACGTCCGTGAGTCCGGCTAGTTCTTATACGCTACCTGGGGCTGGTTTCTGATCCGATATAAGCTTTTTAACGGACCGGGCTTATATCTACCGAGGAACTGGTGGCAGCATACCATTCTGGTGTTATTGGAGGATCCTGGCAGTGACGGACCGGAGGTTTATACATATATCCCCGGCCTGGGACTGGTGGTATATATACCGCCCTCACAGCAGAGTGCCCCGATAACCAGTACGTAACAGGGCAACCTCTCCAGCGACTACTTATCCTAGGTGCAGTTCCCTTAATGACCTGAGGGTAAGGGGGGCGCCGGAGAGCTGTATAAGCTCTGTCACAGATTGGTGATGGCGGGATGATATCTGTATCCCCCGGTCCTCTCGTGGTTGTGGTTTTCGTTACAGGGGGTCTCTGGAAATGGTGCTCTGGCCTAAATGTCACAGCTACAGTCTAAGAGATGGCTAGAGAATACTAGCGCCCCTTTATTTCTTTGGGAATGACCCTTTAAGGATGTTCTGTATTTTCCAGGTAACCAGAGATTTCTGAAACCATTTCACTTTTATCTGTAAAACCATAAATCGTCTCTGTGCCCTGTGTATTATATATATTATATATATGTGTGACCCTTGTCTGGATAACGAAGGCCAACGTGGCCCAAATGTGGCCAAGGGACTATGCGTACACATCGGGAAGCGTTATCTGAGATCCCCCGGGGTCGGGAAGAGTTGGGGAATTGTACAGTATATACACCTGTCTGTACACCCATTACTACTGCAAACCTCTTACAATATACACAGCCGTATACTCATCACCATGTGTACACTGTATACCGTCACTATGTAGAGCCATATACTCACTGTCATGTGTACACTGTATCGCGTCACTATGTAGAACCGTATACTCGCCGTCATGTTTACACTGTATACCGTCACTATGTAGAACCGTATACTTGCCATCATGTACACACTGTATACCGTCACTATTGGCTGGATATGGTGGCTGCCCTCGGGCACATACAGAATCTGCCTTTTGCCTTCTTATTGGCCGTCACCCACAGACATTACCCCGACCTATCTGACGTTGGGGGTCTGTATACTATCATTAGGGGCAGTATCAGTCCGTCGTCCTCTGCACCGTGCACTCCTCTCCCCCGTGTGTCGCGTGTGAGCCCGGCATGTAACACATGTTGCCATCTCGTGCACATCTCCGTCATACACAATCTCACCGTCTTCCAGGGGGACGTAGACGTTGAGGTACAGACAGTCTTCGCTCTGGTTTTGTACGTATCCCGCCACCACATCCATGTTCTCGGTGAACCATAAGGGCAGCATAATCCCAGGTAACATTCCGTGTAGGTTCTGTGGACACACAGGGGCAAAGCTTGTAGCGTTCCTTATTTCCGTCCAGGACGCCGGTGCCTCGGGTGGCTGGAACCTCCGTTCCCCTATCGGAGGGGTGGCGTAAGGAATCCCCAAGTATTGCACCACCGGGCCCAAGATCTCGTTGTTTAGATCTTTTTTCACTCCGCGCAGTTTTCCATAGTTGGTGTTCACTACGGGGTATTTTTCGTCCACTTTCTGGCCCTCCGCAGGATACGCGGCCAGGAGCCACAGCATCAGTGGAGCTCGAAGATCTGGCGCCATCAGGAAAAATGCGACCAATTGATGGAGATTCTTGGGCCGGCAGAAATAAATCTTTCAGAAGAAAAGTGGCTCAGGTGCTGATGCCAAAAGAAAAAAAATGTTGTAACCAAAGAAACGTAAAGAGAAATTTACCCTAAAAGGGTCAATGGTAGATCAAATCTGTAGAAGTTCTAAAAAAATGGAAAAAACAGGAAAAAAAAAGTAAGATCCAATTTGGCAAGAATCATGAAAATCTGTCAGGGAACAAGGCGATGGATTCGGGTCACAACCATAGGAAAAAAGCGGCGTACATGACGGGGAAAACAGATGTCCCCGCTCCTAAGGAAGCCTCTCTACAGGAACAAGGACGGTGTAGAAGAAGGAAGAGACAGAAGAGAAGCAGACATCTGTAGGATGGGAGAAGGGGCCGCCACTCTGTTACGTTCCATCTCTGACCCAGGCGCAGGGCAAGGAGCTACCACCAGATCTCCTCGAGTGCCACATTGAAGAACCTGGGAAGAGACAACAGGACAACTCAACAGAATGAAGAAGACAGGTAGGAAATTACCTCCCAGCCCGGTAATCTGAGACCTTCAGTCTTTACCAGTACCTTGTGTCCGTCTCTCTTGCCCGGCACCCTGTATCCTTCTCCCTTTAACAGTACCCGGTGTCCCTCTCTCTTGGCTGGTACCCTGTGACCTTCTCCCATTACCAGTACCCTTCATTCCTATGCTTATCCTCTACCCTGTATCCTTCATTTACAGATACCCGGTGTCCTTCTCTCTTGCCTGGCACCCTGTACTCTTCTCCCTTTACCAGTACCCTTCGTTCCTATGCTTTTCTGGTACCCTGTATCCTTCTCCCTTTACCGATATCCAGTTTCCCTCTCTCTTGCCCGGGACCCTACGCCCTTCTCCTTTTACCAGTATCTTTCATTCCTATGCTTTTCTGGTACCCTGTATCCCTCTTCCTTTGCCGATACATGGTGTCCCTCTCTCTTGCCCGGCACCCTACGCCCTTCTCCTTTAACCAGTACCCTTCGTTCCTATGCTTTTACGGTACCCTGTATCCCTCTTCCTTTACCGATACACGGTGTCCCTCTCTCTTGCCCGGCACCCTACGCCCTTCTCCTTTAACCTGTACCCTTCGTTCCTATGCTTTTACGGTACCCTGTATCCCTCTTCCTTTACCGATACCCGGTGTCCCTCTCTCTTGCCCGGCACCCTACGCCCTTCTCCTTTTACCAGTACCCCTAATTTCTATGGATTTCCAGTACCCTGTATCCTTCTTCCTTTACCGATCCCCGGTGTTCCTCTCTCTTGCCAAGCAACCTACGCCCTTCTTTACGAAGGACACAGGCCGAAACGCATGTCAGGGTACGTGCTGCACTAGTATAGCTCACCACTGGGTAACCTCACATCTCCATACCCCTCTATGATCTATATATTTTGACTGCACTGCTAACCTGCACATTTGTGACATGTATATGCAATGGCACTCTCTACACTGCGTGCCCACTATTGCATACTAATCTTGTGCGTCCTGTCTATCCTCAGTACTTCCTCGTGGTGTCCTGGTGTGCATACCTATTGTATTCACAGTACCTATCATCACCGGTATATAACATACTATTGCACTGAACTGAATTACCTTGTGCCTGAGTATATACCGATTCCCTGACCACTAGTACCACCATCCTGTACCTCATTTCTGGTGGTCTTATTCATTGTTTGCTGTGATTCATCATTTGCCTTTTATGTGGTGCTCTCCTCTTGTTCTGAACCCTGCAACCCTCCTTACGCCGAAGTGGAACTAGACTTAATTTTCCCTATCATATGAACTAACCAGACATCACCCCGAGGAATCCTTGATAAGACAATTTTTATTTTTTCAGCTCTGATAGGATTTTTTTTTGGTGCTTCTTGTTCTCGTTAGATTGAAATCTCACTGCTGGAGACATCAATATGGAAACCTCCGTCTCCGCACAATCCGTCATGAACCTCTACATCAGCCGCCCCCTACCTAGCCGCTGGCTCGTCTCCTTCCCTTCCCCCCTCACTCTTCCTTTTCAGACCGTTTTTCCAGATCGTAATGAACAGGATCATTTATTTAATTAAACTGTTCCTTCTGTTTATAGTTTGGAATCCGACAATTATAGTAACAAACTTATAATTAGTGAATGTGAGGGAGACTGAGGGAGAAAGGGAGGAGGGCGAGGAGGGATACAATGGGTACAGGAGATCGAGAGGGAAATGGAGGAGAGTAAGGAGGGATGCAATGGGTAAAGGAGATCGAGAGGGAAATGGAGGAGAGTAAGGAGAGATACAATGGGTACAGGAGATCGAGAGGGAAATGGAGGAGAGTAAGGAGGGATGCAATGGGTACAGGAGACTGAGGGGGAAATGGAGGAGAGTAAGGAGAGATACAATGGGTACAGGAGATCGAGAGGGAAATGGAGGAGAGTAAGGAGGGATGCAATGGGTAAAGGAGATCGAGAGGGAAATGGAGGAGAGTAAGGAGAGATACAATGGGTACAGGAGATCGAGAGGGAAATGGAGGAGAGTAAGGAGGGATGCAATGGGTACAGGAGACTGAGGGGGAAATGGAGGAGAGTAAGGAGAGATACAATGGGTACAGGAGATCGAGAGTGAAATGGAGGAGAGTAGGGAGGGATGCAATGGGTAAAGGAGATCGAGAGGGAAATGGTGGAGAGTAAGGAGGGATACAATGGGTAAAGGAGATCGAGAGAGAAATGGAGGAGAGTAAAATGGGTACAGGAGATCGAGAGGGAAATGGAGGAGAGCAAGGAGGGATGCCATGAGTACAGGAGATCGAGAGGGAAATGGAGGAGAGTAAAATGGGTACAGGAGATCGAGAGGGAAATGGAGGAGAGTAAGGAGGGATGCAATGAGTACAGGAGATCGAGAGGGAAATGGAGGAGAGTAAAATGGGTACAGGAGATCGAAAGTGAAATGGAGGAAAGTAAAATGGGTACAGGAGATCGAGAGGGAAATGGAGGAGAGTAAGGAGGGATGCAATGAGTACAGGAGATCGAGAGGGAAATGGAGGAGAGTAAAATGGGTACAGGAGATCGAGAGGGAAATGGAGGAGAGTAAGGAGGGATGCAACAGGTACAGGAAATCGAGAGGAAAATGGAGGAGAGTAAAATGGGTACAGGAGATCGAGAGTGAAATGGAGGAGAGTAAGGAGGGATGCAATGAGTACAGGAGATCGAGAGGGAAATGGAGGAGAGTAAAATGGGTACAGGAGATCGAAAATGAAATGGAGGAAAGTAAAATGGGTACAGGAGATCGAGAGGGAAATGGAGGAGAGTAAGGAGGGATCCAATGAGTACAGGAGATCGAGAGGGAAATGGAGGAGAGTAAGGAGGGATGCAATGAGTACAGGAGATCGAGAGGGAAATGGAGGAGAGTAAAATGGGTACAGGAGATCGAGAGGGAAATGGAGGAGAGTAAAATGGGTACAGGAGATCGAGAGGAAAATGGAGGAGAGTAAGGAGGGATGCAATGAGTATAGGAGATCGAGAGGGAAATGGAGGAGAGTAAAATGGGTACAGGAGATCGAAAGTGAAATGGAGGAGAGTAAAATGGGTACAGGAGATCGAGAGGGAAATGGAGGAGAGCAAGGAGGGATGCAATGAGTACAGGAGATCGAGAGGGAAATGGAGGAGAGTAAAATGGGTACAGGAGATCGAGAGGGAAATGGAGGAGAGTAAAATGGGTACAGGAGATCGAAAATGAAATGGAGGAAAGTAAAATGGGTACAGGAGATCGAGAGGGAAATGGAGGAGAGTAAGGAGGGATCCAATGAGTACAGGAGATCGAGAGGGAAATGAAGGAGAGTAAAATGGGTACAGGAGATCGAGAGGGAAATGGAGGAGAGTAAGGAGGGATGCAATGAGTACAGGAGATCGAGAGGGAAATGGAGGAGAGTAAAATGGGTACAGGAGATCGAAAATGAAATGGAGGAAAGTAAAATGGGTACAGGAGATCGAGAGGGAAATGGAGGAGAGTAAGGAGGGATCCAATGAGTACAGGAGATCGAGAGGGAAATGGAGGAGAGTAAAATGGGTACAGGAGATCGAGAGGGAAATGGAGGAGAGTAAGGAGGGATGCAATGAGTACAGGAGATCGAGAGGGAAATGGAGGAGAGTAAAATGGGTACAGGAGATCGAGAGGGAAATGGAGGAGAGTAAAATGGGTACAGGAGATCGAGAGGAAAATGGAGGAGAGTAAGGAGGGATGCAATGAGTATAGGAGATCGAGAGGGAAATGGAGGAGAGTAAAATGGGTACAGGAGATCGAAAGTGAAATGGAGGAGAGTAAAATAGGTACAGGAGATCGAGAGGGAAATGGAGGAGAGCAAGGAGGGATGCAATGAGTACAGGAGATCGAGAGGGAAATGGAGGAGAGTAAAATGGGTACAGGAGATCGAGAGGGAAATGGAGGAGAGTAAGGAGGGATGCAACAGGTACAGGAGATCGAGAGGGAAATGGAGGAGAGTAAAATGGGTACAGGAGATCGAAAATGAAATGGAGGAAAGTAAAATGGGTACAGGAGATCGAGAGGGAAATGGAGGAGAGTAAGGAGGGATCCAATGAGTACAGGAGATCGAGAGGGAAATGAAGGAGAGTAAAATGGGTACAGGAGATCGAGACGGAAATGGAGGAGAGTAAGGAGGGATGCAATGAGTACAGGAGATCGAGAGGGAAATGGAGGAGAGTAAAATGGGTACAGGAGATCGAGAGGGAAATGGAGGAGAGTAAAATGGGTACAGGAGATCGAGAGGAAAATGGAGGAGAGTAAGGAGAGATGCAATGGGTACAGGAGATCGAGAGGGAAATGGAGGAGAGTAAGGAGGGATACAGTGGGTACAGGAGACTGAGGGGGAAAGGGAGGAGGGCGAGGAGGGATACAGTGGGTACAGGAGACTGAGGGGGATAGGGAGGAGGGCGAGGAGGGCTACAGTGGGTAAAGGATACTGAGGGGGAAAGGGAGGAGAGATACAATGGGTACAGGAGACTGAGGGGAATAGGGAGGATGGCGAGGAGAGATACAATGGGTACAGGAGACTGAGGGGGAAAGGGAGGAGAGATACAATGGGTACAGGAGATCGAGAGGGAAAGTGAGGAGAGCAATGAGGGATGCAATAAATATGGGAGACTGAGGGGAAGGGAGGAGAGTAAGGAGGGATGCAATGGGGACAGGAGACTGAGGAAAAGGGAGGAGAGTAAGGAGAGATGTAGCGGGTACAGAAGACTGATGAGGAAAGGGAGAACGAGGAGGGATACATTGGTATGGGAGATCGAGGGGGAAAGTGAGGAGAGCAAGGAGGGAAGAAACAGGTTCGGGAGACTGAGCGAGAAAGGTAGGAGAGTAAGGAGGGATGCAATGGCTATCGGAGACTCGGGGAAACGGAGAAGAGCAAGGAGGGATGTAGCGTTTATGGGAGACAGGGGGAAAGGGGAGGAAAGCAGCTCGGGATGCAGTGGGTACAGAAGACTGATGGGGAAAGGAGTAGAGCGAGGAGAAATGCAGCAGATATGGGAGATTGTGAGGAAAAGGAGGAGAGTGAGAGGGATATAGCATTTAAGCATTTAAGTGAGACAGGGGTAAAGGGAGGAGAGCAAGGAGGAATGCACCGGGTATGGGACATTGTGGGGAAACGGAGGATAATGAGGAGGAAAGTAGCGTTTACGGGAGACAGTGGGAAAGGGAGGAAAGCGAGGGTGGATGCAGCGCGTATGAAAGTCTGCGGGCAATAGGAAGGAGAGCAATAAGGGATGCAGCGGGCATGGGAGATCGAGGGGGAAAGTGAGGAGAACAAGAAGGGATGCAGCAAATATGGGAGATTAAGGGGAAAGGAAGGAGAGTGAGGAGGGATTCAGCAGATATGAGAGTCTGAGGGGGATAGGAAGGAGAGTAATAAGAGATGCAGCGGGTACGGGAGATCGAGGGGGAAAGTGAGGAGAGCGAGGAGGGATGCTGCATGTATGGGAGATTAAGGGGGAAAGGAAGGAGAGTGAGGAGGGATTCAGCAGGTATGAGAGTCTGAGGGGGATAGGAAGGAGAGTAATAAGGGATGCAGCGGGTACGGGAGATCGAGGGGGAAAGTGAGGAGAGCGAGGAGGGATGCTGCATGTATGGGAAACTGAGAAGAAAAGAAAGGAGAGCGAGGAGGGATGCAGCATGTATGGGAAACTGAGAAGAAAAGAAAGGAGGGCGAGGAGGGATGCTACAGGTACGGGGGATTGAGGGAGAAAAGAAGGAGAGCGAGGAGGGATGCAGCATGTATGGGAAACTGAGAAGAAAAGAAAGGAGAGCGAGGAGGGATGCTACAGGTACGGGGGATTGAGGGAGAAAAGAAGGAGAGCGAGGAGGGATGCAGCATGTATGGGAAACTGAGAAGAAAAGAAAGGAAAGCAAGGAGGGATGCTACAGGTACGGGGGATTGAGGGAGAAAGGAAGGAGAGCGAGGATGGATGCAGCGGGTACGGGAGATTGAGGGGGAAAGTGAGGAGAGCAAGGAGGGATGCAGAGGATTTGTGACATCAAGGGGGAAAGAGAGGAGGGCAAGGAGGCTTGCAGCAAGTAAGGGAGATCGAGGGGGATGAAGTGGGTATGGGAATTCGAGGGGGATGCAGCATATACGGGAAACTGAGGAGGAAAGAAAGAAGATTGAGGAAGGAAGGAAGGTACGGGAGACTGAGGGGGAAAGGGAGGATAGCAAGGAGGGATGCAGCGGGCACGGGAGACTCAGGGCTACGCTTCTCCTTTCGTGACATATGGACTCCATTTCCCTGCATATATATCTAGCCTTCTTGTCCAAGTTGGAATAGACCTGAACTCTTCTGTGGGTGGCTTCTTGAAGACCACACCCACTTGGCTAAAAGGACTAGTTTTAAATATCGGTAAAGGAGTCCATATTTCTCAAACTGAGAGATGTTGTAACAACCCTGCTGGCATCACTGCATGGCCTCCCATCCCCCACCTGCATTACACTCAAACTCACTTACTTCTCTAGGCCTTGTTGTGACTTTTCTCTGTTGCCAGCTCCATGCTGTGTGCCTCATGTCTGCTGTTTGCTCTGTGCATGCTCTGTCTGTGTGCATAGAGGGGCAACTTCTGTTTCTTAGGCTACGTTCACATTTGCGTTGTGCGCCGCAGCGTCGGCGCCGCAGCGCACAACGCAAACAAAAACGCGGCAAAACACACGCTAAAACGCTGCGTTTTGCCCCGCATGCGTCCTTTTTGGCCGCAAGTTGGACGCAGCAAAAATGCAACTTGCTGCGTCCTCTGCGGCCGGACGCGGGCGCCGCAGCGACGCATGCGGCGCAAAACGCAAGTGCAACGCATGTCCATGCGCCCCCATGTTAAATATAGGGGCGCATGACGCATGCGGCGCCGCTGCTGCGCCCGCCGCTGCGGCGCCCGCCGCGAATGTGAACGTAGCCTTATAGAGACTGTGTGCACCTTGCTAAGGTGTCCCCGGCCAATCGCCATGAGGCTTCCTGTGTGTACTCATTCACACACAGGTCCGGACCTGAACTTGCCACATGATGGTGAAATCTTTGCAGAACCGACAACAGAGGCGTCGCCCTGTGTCACCACACTCACTATGCACAGAGGGAACCACCACCTTCCCCTGACCCCTCCTCCTAAGAGGTCTCCGACACTCAGGGTTTACTTCTGAGGGTTGAGTCTTGCCCCTACTCCCTGGCAGCACCTCAGCTGCCCCCACCGGAGATGAAGGGGTAGCTTGCAGAAAGATGGCAGAGATCGTAGCTCCATGGCTGCAGGCTTTACATGACTGGTCCCAGCTGTCTACTTCCTTGGACCGCCAATCTATGACTGTGTTGTGTTTTTTCAAACAAGGGAGGCCTAAAACGATGGGAGTTGGCATACCCTCCAAGACGTAGCATGGCAGGGACTCTTCATGAGGAGTGCTTATACTCAGGTGTATATCATCTACGACTTGGGTCACCCTCCCCTGGCTGAGTGGGACTGAGTCAATGGCCTGAATGCTTAGGGTTCTCGCTAGCGTCCTACCCCTCAGACCAAGGGTTTGAACAAAAGCGAGCATCCACCAAATTGACTCCCGCTCCACTATCCACATGCACTGGTATAGTCTCAGTTACCCCAACCACCACTTCAGCAGGTATGGTACGCTGAGACGAGAATATGGAGGAAATATACACACCCTGGTCGCCTCCCTCCTCACGACCAGGGGGACACGGCTTTTGAGACGGTGAAGGTACTGTGGCACGAGCTGGGCGGACATTGATGAAAGGACTAGTCTGCCCACAGAAAAACATGCCCCCATTCCACGGCGAACCGCAGGCAACCCTGTTTGAGATGACATTCCTCCCACCCGCATACAGTATGTAATTCCGTCTGCACCGCTGTGTCCTCCCCCCTAGAAAGGACAGCAGGGGGCAGGTTCGGTGTATGTCTCTCCCTGAATCGTCTATCCACCCAGATAACAAGGGCCATGGTGGCCTCCAAGGACCTGGGAGCCGCGTACTGCACCAGAGTACCCTGCAGCCTATGTGACAGACCCTGACAAAAATGGCTCCTAAGAGCAGGGTCATTCCACTGAATGCCAGTGGCCCACCTCCTAACCTCTGAGCAGTACTCCTCAGCCGGCTGGCTTCCCTGCTTGATTTTACGGAGTCTAGACTCATCCAGGGAGACGCCATCAGGATCCCCATACACCAGCGCCAATGCCACAAAAAACTCGTCCACCGACTGCAGAGATGGTGAATTGGTCGGCAGCGAGAAGGCCCAGGATTGGGGATCATCCTTGAGAAGGGAGACTATAATACCCACACGCTGTTCCTCACTCCCTGAAGAATGAGGGTAGAGCCTGAAATACAGCTTGAAGGTTTCTTTAACCCCTTACCGCCGATGTCGGTATCACCTGCTTTGATGTGAGCTCTGGCGGTGAGCCCACATCTTTTCCGGGACATGTCAGCTGTTGTGATTGTTTTTGACAAACACCAAGGTAACAAAAACACCACACTTAGCTTATGATCACCGCTGCTAAGTTCCACACCGCAGATAACAACATCAACTGGACTCCAATCACCAGTCGTGGCGGACACCAGAGCACTGCTCCTGCTAGGCTGGCCTCCAGAAAGGAACTGTGTCACCAACAGTCAGGGGGAAAGAAACTGACATTAACCCCCGATAGTACAAAAGGAAAAAAAGTTTTAAACTGAGTGGAACCAGAGTTGCCACAAATCCAAAAATGGCTTTGACACCTTTGTGAAATGCTGCATCTATAGAGGTCTGAACACCAACCAAACAATAATGTGTACACTATCATAATGTGTACACTATCAGAAGAGCCATCTCAGTGGCTACGACCATTATACTTGGAAAAGTGGAGGAAAACCAGTCAAGAGTTAGTACAGACCACAACCAAGATATTGGAAAGCCCAAAAACCCAAATACAAGATGGGATGTTCTGTAAGAACAGTGAGGAACTGAGTGAGACAGATCTAGGAGACCATGAGTAGAGATGAAGGAACAGTGAGTGTCATAGAGAAGAGGAAGATGTCCAGCTGAGTGATGGAATGTTATGACTGCCAAAGCAGATTCACATTAGTAACATACAAAAAAAGGGAGACAAACACCTGAACTTGACTGGTCCCTGTTCAGACTAGGAAAAGCCCTTCTCTGACACTGATATGTCCCTGCTGACCTCAGAGGTTGGCACTCTAAGGTAACACAATGGTGCCCCACTCAACAGCGGCTTACCATGAATATCCTTAGCAGCTCCTAGGATCTCTAGAGTAGCAGTTTCCTAAGAAATACAGGAATCACACACAAAACAACTGCAGCCAACACAAACTACCCAAAAGGTGATAGGGCAGAAAAACAGAGTATATGAAAAATGCCTGTTACCCAAAACCAACAGAAATCAAGAAAACAGAACTAAAATACCCAAAGAAAAGATGAATCAGTTGTGGCTCAGAGGAAAGACTCGCCGACCACAGAACACAGAAATAAGGGTTTGAATCTAGAAGCACGACAGCCCCCCCTTCTTTTGCTTTTTTGCAGTTGATGATGAGGTGTGCGCACATGTCAGAAGGAATTTTGCTCCACTCCTCTTTGCAGATCATCTCTAAATCATTAAGATTTTGAGGCTGTCGCTTGGCAACTCGGAGCTTCAACTCCCTCCTTTTTCTATGAGATTAAGGTCTGGAGACTGACTAGGCCACTCCATGACCTTAATGTGCTTCTTTTTGAGCCACTCCTTTGTTGCCTTGGCTGTAAGTTTTGGGACATTGTCTTGCTGGAAGACCCAGCCACGACCCACTTTTAATGTCTTGGCGGAGGGAAGGAGGTTGTTACACAGGATTTTACAGTACATGGCTCCATCCGTTCTCCCATTGATGCGGTGAAGTAGTCCTGTGCCCTTAGAAGAGAAACACCCCCAAAGCATAATGTTTCCACCTCCATGCTTGACAGTGGGGACGGTGTTCTTTGGGTCATAGTCATCATTTCTCTTCCTCCAAACACAGCGAGTTGAGTTGATGCCAAAGACAATTTTTGTCTCATCTGACCACAGCATTTTACATGGTGCCCCAGATCGATGTCGACTGACAGTCATTTTCGATTTCTTCCATTTTCTTACTATTGCACCAACAGTTGTCTCCTTCTCACCCAGCGTCTAACTTATGGTTTTGTAGCTCATTCCAGCTTTGTGCAGGTCTACGATATTGTCCCTGATATCCTTATAAAACTCTTTGGTCTTGCCCATGTTGTAGAGGTTAGAGTCTGACTGATTAATGGAGTCTGTGGACAGGAGTCTTTTATAAAGGTGACTATGTAAGACAGATGTCTATAATGCAGGTAACGAGTTGATTAGCAGTCTAAGAGGTCTGTAGGAGCCAGAACTCTTAATGGTTGGTAGGGGATCAAATACTTATTTCCTTCACTGAATGTTTCAGTGTGTATAGCGTTACAGTGATGCGGAGTTTGGGATAAGTTTGTGAAGTCTGACATCGATATCAGTAGAAGCCCATCTTACAGGCCAGTCTATTTTTACACAGTGGTGTTTGTAATTTTGTGTTGGCATAGAATTGGTTTTTTAATGAAGAGTAATTCTAAAGAGTTTTGGTTTTTTTTTCTGCTATACTACCATAGAAATATGTCACAGAGAAATCAAACCGAGCAAAAAAGAGGTCCCACCGGGCCTGTCTAGTATTCAGGCACTTGGCGGAGTCAACATGCAGTAAATTTTTGTGATCAGTGAAGACCATTACTCTATGCCTAGACCCCTCCTGCCAATGTCTCCATTCCTCGAAAGCTCTCTTAAAAGACAAGAGTTCCCGATCGCCTATATATCATAGTTGGACTCCGCTTGTGAGAATTTCCAATAAAAAAAAGCACAAGGATGAAAGTAACCGTCCTTCTTCTGTGAAAGAACAGCAGCCATCCTTACAGAAGAGGCGTCCACCTCAACCACAAATGGCAAATCATCATCGGGTTGACTGAGGACCAGAACTTTAGGAAAGGAGAGCAGCAAGAGCATCTACAGCCTCAGAGGACCAAGAGGTCAAGTCGGCGCCCTTCTTGGTCATATCAGTAAGAGGTTTGTCTATGACTGAGAAGTTTAGAATGAATGTACGATAATAATTAGCGAAATGGAAGTACCTCTGTAGAGCTTTAAGATTAGTAGGTTGCACCCAATCAACAACAGCCTATACCTTAACGGGATCCATCTGAAAACCTTCAGAGGAAGCCTAATGACCCAAAAACTGAATCTGCTGCACCTCAAACTGACACTTCTCTAGTTTGTTAATGATTGTCACGAAGAAGCTGAAGCCCCCACGGCGCTCGCGCTAACGTCAGACAGGTGAAGTGCGTTCATTGGCTGTGAACTCGCAGGACCTGTCTGATATTGGACATAGTCCGTCATTGGACGCCTCCCCCATTTGGTGTGGGATTAGCCATGAGCCCACACCTTCTCCGGCACATGACAGCTGATCTGTTCAGCTGATATGTGCCCCTAACAGCAGCGGGTGGAATCGCGATCCACCCGTGGCTATTAACATGTTGAATGAAGCTGTCAAACTCTGACAGCGGTATTTAACATACATGCGCAGGAAGCGCATCATTCCCTCCTCCCATCAGCGCCTATGTCACATGACTGAGGGTCGCCGATGGGTCGGCATGACAACCAGAGGTCTCCTGGAGACCTCTATGGTTGTCACTGCCTGATTGCTGTGAGTGCCGCCTGGTGGTTTGCGCTCATAGCAAGGCCGGCGTCACACTCAGCGTAGGACAATACGGTCCGTTTTTTACGGCCGTAATATGCAGAAATGTTCCCAAAATAGTGGTCCGTATGTCATCCGTAGTCAGGGTGTGTCAGCGTATTTTGCGCATGGCATCCTCCGTATGTAATCCGTATGGCATCCGTACTGCGATATTTTCTTGCAGGCTTGCAAAACGGACATCTAATGGATCCATGGGCTCATATATTCGTTAAAACATATATACAGTATATATATATATATATATATATATATATATATATATATATGTCATTGAGACAAACACATATATATATATATACTGTACTTATATATAATTCAGCGCTAGATAGCAGAATAGTCAGTAATTCAATTGCCGGCTTTTGCTCTTCTCCTTCACAGACAGGAGCACAGCTGCATTAGCAGGGCTCCTGGGTGTAAAATGATTTAACCCCTTCAGATGGATTTACAGCGTGGGACAAGACTGAACGACGGAAGGTATGGAATACTGTTGTTTGTTTGTTTTTACTTTATTCTAGGTGACAAGGGTCTTCAGGTGGATTGAGAATATAATAAAATATTAAAACACCCTGTGTCTTTATTTCATTAAAGTACTTTTTAATATTGTGTGTGTTTTATTAACCATTTCGTACTATTGGATTAATAATGGATAGGTGACATAATTGACGCCTCTCCCTTATTAACCTGGCTTAATGTCACCTTACAATAGCAAGGTGACATTAACCCTTTATTACCCCATATCCCACCGCTACAGGGAGTGGGAAGAGAGAGGCCAAGTGCCAGAATTGGCGCATCTTCCAGATGTGCCTTTTCTGGGGTGGCTGGGGGCAGATGTTTGTAGCCACGGGGGGGCAATAACCATGGACCCTCTCCTGGCTATTAATATCTGCCCTCAGTCACTGGCTTTACCACTCTGGCGGAGAAAATTGCACGGGAGCCCACGCCAATTTTTTCCGCGATTTAACCCTTTAATTTAATAGCTAGAGACCCCAAATTTGACACCAAGACACTTCTTGCATTAGTAAAGAGGAATGTGTAATAAAAGAAGTGATATGAGATGGTTTACTGTATGTAATCATGTCTCATATCATACCGGGTTTGTGAAGGAGATAGCTGTACACCGCACTGAATTACCGGCTTTTCACTAACACCGCTGCGTATTTCTCGCAAGTCACACGCATGGTCCGTGTGTAATCCGTATTTTTCTTGCCCCCATAGACTTTCATTGTCTGATTTTTTTGCGCAATACGCTGACAAACGCAGCATACTGCGATTTTCTACGGCCGTAGAAAGCCGTATAATAGGGATCCGTAAAATACGGCAGATAGGAGCTGGGCCATAGAGAATCATTGTACCGTATGCAATCCGTATTTTCTGCACCTCTCATACGTCCGTAAAACTCGCCAGTGTGACGCCGGCCCAAGAGTTTTATTCTACTACATACAGGTGATCTGATCATGGCCTCTATGTAGCAGAGCCGATCAGGTTATGGCAGCTTCTAGTCTCCCATGGAGGCTATTGAAGCATGGCAAAAGGAAAAAAAACTGTTTTTAAAAATATAAAAAATAATTATATATATAAAAGTTCAAATCACCCCCCTTTTGCCCCATTCAAAATAAAAAAAATCAATCCTACACATATTTGGTATCGCCGCGTTCAGAATCACAAAATCTATCAATAAAAAAAGCATTAACCTGATCGCTAAACGGCGTAGCGAGAAAAAAAATGAACACGCCAGAATTACGTTTTTTTGGTTGCTGCGACATTGTATAAAATGCAGTAACAGGCGATCAAAAGAAGGTATCTGCACCAAAATGGTATCATTAAAAACGCCAGCTCGTCACGCAAAAAATAAGGCCTCACCTGACCCGAGATCATGAAAAATGGAGACGAGCTACTGTATCAGAAAAAGGCGCAATTTTTTTTTTTTTACACAGTTTGGTATTTTTTGTCACCAGATAAAAAAATAACCTAGACATGTTTGGTGTCTATGAACTCGTAGTGACCTGGAGAATCATAATATCAGGTCAGTTTTAGCATTTAGCGAACCTAGCAAAAAAGCCAAACAAAAAACAAGTGTGGGATTGCACTTTTTTTGCAATTTCACTGCACTTGGAATTTTTTCCCATTTTCTAGTACACGACGTGGTAAAACCAATGATGTCGTTCAAAAGTTCAACTCGTCCCGCAAAACATAAGCCCTCACATGGCCATATTGACGGAAAAATAAAAAAGTTATGGCTCTGGGAAGGAGGGGAGCGAAAAACAAAAACAGCTCCGGTCATGAAGGGGTTAACCCCCGGAGGTATTTTCGTTTTTCTATCAGGTTAATCCTTTTTTTTTTTCGTAGATCGGGTGATTCTGAACGTGGCGATACCAAATATCTGTAGGTTTGATTTTTTTTATTTTGAATGGGGCAAAAGGGGGCTGATTTAAACTTTTATACTTTTTTAATTTTTTTTGTATTTTTTAAAATGTTTGTTTTTCACTTTTGGCACGCTTCAATAGCTTCTATAGTCTCGACTCTGCTACATGCAGGCGATGATCAGATCGCCTCTATATAGCAGCATAACTCACTTGCTGAAAGCGCCGTCCACAGGGTGGCGCTCACAGCAAGCTGGCAGTGACAACCATAGAGGTCTCCAGGAGACCTCGGGTTATCATGCCAATGAACCGGTGACCTGCGATCACGTGACGTGACACCTGAGGAAGCCTCATTCAGAGCAGAAACATGTGTTTTTTAAAAAGTTTTTTTATGTTGTTGGGGCATGAGCACTTTAATAATATTTTTAGAATAAATGTAATTGTAGACACGCACGTGTATTATTGTTACTCTGGAACACCACCTGGAGGTTGCTCCAGAATCAAGGGTTTTTGAGATTCCTACTGAAGGGAGGCGCCTCCAAAAAAGCTTTTCCCACTAAAGACAAAGATGGCAATCGCCTGGACAGGGCGTCCATGATGACTTCTAATGCACATTCACACGGGTAGTGTAGAAGCCTGGGGGACAAATACCTGAACCTGACAGGTCCCTGTTCAGACTAGGAAAAGCCATCTCTGTTCCTGGTCTGTCCCTGCCTGACCACGCAAGTTGGAACCCTAAGGTAACGCAATGGCGCCCCCATTCGATATTAGCTTACCCCGAATGTCCTTAGCAGATCCTAGGATCACTACAGTAGGGCTTCTCATCCATGGAGGGGATCACTCACAATGTGTGGAGGCTTCTCCTCCATGGAGGGGATCACTCACAATGTGTGGAGGCTTCTCATCCATGGAGGGGATCACTCACAATGTGTGGAGGCTTCTCATCCAAGGAGGGGATGACTCACAATGTGCGGGGGCTTCTCATCCATGGAGGGGATCACTCACAATGTGTGGGGGCTTCTCATCCATGGAGGGGATTACTCACAATGTGTGGAGGCTTCTCATCCAGGAGGGGTCACTCAATGTGTGGAGGCTTCTCATCCATGGAGGGGTCACTCACAATGTACGGGGGCTTCTCATCCATGGAGGGGTCACTCACAATGTGCGGGGGCTTCTCATCCATGGAGGGGATCACTCACAATGTGTGGGGGCTTCTCATCCATGGAGGGGGTCACTCACAATGTGTGGAGGCTTCTCATCCATGGAGGGGATCACTCACAATGTGCGAGGGCTTCTCATCCATGGAGGGGATCACTCACAATGTGTGGGGGCTTCTCACCCATGGAGGGGATCACTCACAATGTGTGGGGGCTTCTCACCCATGGAGGGGATCACTCACAATGTGCGGGGGCTTATCATCCACAGAGGGGCTCACTCACAATGTGCGGAGGCTTCTCATCCATGGAGGGGATCACTCACAATGTGTGGGGGCTTCTCATCCATGGAGTGGATCACTCACAATGTGTGGGGGCTTCTCATCCATGGAGGGGATCACTCACAATGTGTGGGGGCTTCTCATCCATGGAGGGGATCACTCACAATGTGCAGGGGGCTTCTCATCCATGGAGGGATCACTCACAATGTGTGGAGGCTTCTCATCCATGGAGGGGATCACTCACAATGTGTGGGGGCTTCTCATCGATGGAGGGGATCACTCACAATGTGTGGGGGCTTCTCATCCATGGAGGGGTCACTCACAATGTGTGGGGGCTTCTCATCCATGGAGGGATCACTCACAATGTGTGGAGGCTTCTCATCCATGGAGGGGATCACTCACAATGTGTGGGGGCTTCTCATCGATGGAGGGGATCACTCACAATGTGTGGGGGCTTCTCATCCATGGAGGGGTCACTCACAATGTGTGGGGGCTTCTCATCCATGGAGGGGATCACTCACAATGTGTGGGGGCTTCTCATCCATGGAGGGGGTCACTCACAATGTGTGGGGGCTTCTCACCCATGGAGGGGATCACTCACAATGTGCGGGGGCTTATCATCCATGGAGGGGATCACTCACAATGTGTGGGGGCTTCTCATCCATGGAGGGGTCACTCACAATGTGTGGGGGCTTCTCATCCATGGAGGGGATTATTCACAATGTGTGGGGACTTCTCATCCATGGAGGGGATCACTCACAATGTGCGGGGGCTTCTCATCCATGGAGGGGGTCACTCACAATGTGTGGAGGCTTCTCATCCATGGAGGGGATTATTCACAATGTGTGGGGTCTTCTCATCCATGGAGGGGATCACTCACAATGTGTGGGGGCTTCTCATCCATGGAGGGGGTCACTCACAATGTGTGGAGGCTTCTCATCCATGGAGGGGATTATTCACAATGTGTGGGGACTTCTCATCCATGGAGGGGATCACTCACAATGTGCGGAGGCTTCTCATCCATGGAGGGGATCACTCACAATGTGTGGAGGCTTCTCATCCATGGAGGGGATCACTCACAATGTGTGGAGGCTTCTCATCCATGGAAGGGATCACTCACAATGTGTGGGGGCTTCTCATCCATGGGGGGGGGGTCACTCACAATGTGTGGAGGCTTCTCATCCATGGAGGGGATCACTCACAATGTGTGGAGGCTTCTCCTCCATGGAAGGGATCACTCACAATGTGTGGAGGCTTCTCATCCATGGAGGGGTCACTCACAATGTGTGGAGGCTTCTCATCCATGGAGGGGATCACTCACAATGTGTGGAGGCTTCTCATCCATGGAGGGGATCACTCACAATGTGTGGAGGCTTCTCATCCATGGAGGGGATCACTCACAATGTGTGGGGGCTTCTCATCTATGGAGGGGATCACTCACAATGTGTGGAGGCTTCTCATCCATGGAGGGGATCACTCACAATGTGTGGAGGCTTCTCATCCATGGAGGGGATCACTCACAATGTGTGGAGGCTTCTCATCCATGGAGGGGATCACTCACAATGTGTGGAGGCTTCTCATCCATGGAGGGGGTCACTCAGAATGTGTGGAGGCTTCCCATTCATGGAGGGGTCACTCACAATGTGCGGGGGCTTCTCCTCCATGGAAGGGATCACTCACAATGTGTGGAGGCTTTTCATCCATGGAAGGGATCACTCACAATGTGTGGGGGCTTCTCATCCATGGAGGGGGTTACTCACAATGTGTGGGGGCTTCTCATCCATGGAGGGGATCACTCACAATGTGTGGAGGCTTCTCATCCATGGAGGGGGTCACTCACAATGTGCGGGGGCTTCTCCTCCATGGAGGGGATCACTCACAATGTGTGGAGGCTTCTCATCCATGGAGGGGGTTACTCACAATGTGTGGGGGCTTCTCATCCATGGAGGGGATCACTCACAATGTGTGGAGGCTTCTCATCCATGGAGGGGGTCACTCACAATGTGGAGGCTTCTCCTCCATGGAGGGGATCACTCACAATGTGCGGGGGCTTCTCATTCATGGAGGGGATTATTTACAATGTGTGGAGGCTTCTCATCCATGGAGGGGATCACTAACAATGTGCAGCGGCTTCTCATCCATGGAGGGGGTCACTCACAATGTGTGGGGGCTTCTCCTCCATGGAGGGGATCACTCACAATGTGTGGGGGCTTCTCATTCATGGAGGGGATTATTTACAATGTGTGGAGGCTTCTCATCCATGGAGGGGGTCACTCACAATGTGCGGGGGCTTCTCCTCCATGGAGGGGATCACTCACAATGTGTGGAGGCTTCTCATCCATGGAGGGGATCACTCAAAATGTGTGGAGGCTTCTCATCCATGGAGGGGATGACTCACAATGTGTGGAGGGGTCACTCACAATGTGTGGAGACTTCTCATCCATGGAGGGGATCACTCACAATGTGCGGAGGCTTCTCATCCATGGAGGGGGTCACTCACAATGTGTGGAGGCTTCTCATCCATGGAGGGGATGACTCACAATGTGTGGAGGGGTCACTCACAATGTGTGGAGACTTCTCATCCATGGAGGGGATCACTCACAATGTGCGGAGGCTTCTCATCCATGGAGGGGATCACTCACAATGTGCGGAGGCTTCTCATCCATGGAGGGGATCACTCACAATGTGCGGAGGCTTCTCATCCATGGAGGGGTCACTCACAATGTGCGGTGGATTCTCATTCATGGAGGGGCTCACTCACAATTATACCTGAGAACACGGCCAGGAACATAGAATGGGCTATGAATCTCCTCAAAGAACAACTTCTTCCATCACCCAGGACAATATGTGGATGATGCTTTTCCCCCATGATCAAGATCAATTCACAAGGCAAAAGTGAGAACTAAGCTGCTCAAGGAACAAAACATTGGCATCTTGTGTCCACAGCTGTAAAATCCCCAGATCTCATCCCACCTGTGGGGAATCCACATAAAGCGACAAAACCCAGAACTTTTGATAGCTCCCAGCTGGGATGATACAAGAACGTGCGGCCATCAGTCACGATCTGCCCAGAATCCGATATCCAAATACTGGGCTGAAGGGCAGAAGTCTGAAGAATAAGGGAACATTGAGGCGTCACAGAAAGTTCATGGATTTCTCAATAACATGTACATAATGTTTACAATTGTCCGTCGGTAATGATAGAAATGGCCGAATAAAAAAGCAAAAAATAATGAAGAGACAAAATGTGAAAACTAAAACTTGTGTCAGACTGAAAACTTTTGGCCACGACTGGGCATTGTGCAGGTTCACCTTTCCTGCTCTCCACTTCTCGCTCCTTATCTATTCTTCTCCCCAGAGATTTCTGCTAATCTCTGGCACCCTCAGGTTCCCCAAGAGGGAGAAGTGACCGGCCTCTCTTTTTATTTGGCAGGAATGATGACCCGGCCTCTGGGATAAACTTATCAGACTCTGTTATTACACAATGTTGTTGCCTCTTAGACTTGCAAGACCTTCGTTACCACGGATGGAACAGATGACCCCTTACCACCATTAGTGGTGACCCTGAAGTTCCCCTGGGTACCTTCTCCCTCTTGCCCAGAGACTGTATAGTTCTGTATCCTGGATTGTTTCCGGCTGTGACAGACTCCACCATGATTTACAGTATGTATGTGATTGCCTTATAGTTTCTCAGCTTTTTTACAGTGGATGGAATAAATGTTTTCCCCTTTACATACAGACTCTCTTCTGTTCAGCTTTGGTCTTAAGCGGTGGTCTTGGCATTATGGTCCATGTTAGGACGGGATGACTGATATTACATGGCTTCTACACAGACTTGTACCAATGACCCACCAGCACTAAAGAAGTCCCTCATCAGACAGCGTTCACGCAGCCTAACCACCTTCTCCTAAAGCCACTGACCACCATTATCATGGAGAAGCTGATCTGTAAAGCTGGCCTAGACAATGCATAGGAGATAGACTCTACCACTAAGGCCGGCGTCACACTGGCGAGTTTTACGGACGTAAGAGCGCAGAAACTACGTCCGTAAAACTCGCATAACATACGGCACAATGATTCTCAATGGGGCTGCTCCTATCAGCCGTATATTACGGATCCGTAATATACGGCTTTCTACGGCCGTACAAAATCGCAGCATGCTGCGTTTGTCAGCGTATTGCGCAAAAAAAATCGCCAATGAAAGTCTATGGGGGCGAGAAAAATACGGATTCCACACGGACCAGCAGTGTGACTTGCGAGAAATACGCAGCAGTGTTAGTGAAAAGCCGCTAATTCAATTGCCGGCTTTTCATTTCTCCTTCACAAACCCGACAGGATATGAGACATGATTACATACAGTAAACCATCTCATATCCCCTTTTTTTTGCATATTCCACACTACTAATGTTAGTAGTGTGTATGTGCAAAATGTGGGCGCTGTAGCTGCTAAAATAAAGAGTTAAATGGCGGAAAAAATTGGCGTGGGCTCCCGCGCAATTGTCTCCGCCAGAGCGGTAAAGTCAGTGACTGAGGGCAGATATTAATAGCCTAGAGAGGGTCCATGGTTATTGGCCCCCCCTGGCTACAAACATCTGCCCCCAGCCACCCCAGAAAAGGCACATCTGGAAGATGCGCCTATTCTGGCACTTGGCCACTCTCTTCCCACTCCCTGTAGCGGTGGGATATGGGGTAATGAAGGGTTAATGTCACCTTGCTATTGTAAGGTGACATTAAGCCAGGTTAATAATGGAGAGGCGTCAATTATGACACCTATCCATTATTAATCCAATTGTATTAAAGGGTTAAAAAACACACACACACACACACACATGATTTAAAAGTATTTTAATGAAATAAACACAGCGGTTGTTTTAATAATTTATTGCTTTCTCAATCCATTTTCAGACCCTCGCTTGGCAAAATAATAAACGCACAAGATACATACCTTCTGCTGACCCGTCACGTCCCACGAGGTAATCCATCTGAAGGGGTTAAAATAATTTACAAGCAGGAGCCCTGCTAATGCAGCTGTGCTCGTGCTTGTAATTCCCCAGCGAATGAATGAAATGTAGGTCATTGACGTACATTTCCTTCAGTCGCGGTGATGCGCCCCCTGGTGGATGTCCTCATATGACCTGGAGCGTGGGAAAAAGTTCCCAGGCTGCAGTTCATGAGAACATCCAGCAGGGGCGCATCACCGCGACTCAATGTAAGTACAGATCCAGCTTTCCTTTCAGCACCCGGGGATTACAGGCACGAGCGAGTGGTTTATCGCAGCTCGTGCCTGTAATATTAGTTAACCCCTTCAGATGGATTACATCGTGGGACGTGACGGTTCACCAGAAGGTATGTATCTTGTGCGTTTATTATTTTTCCAAGCGAGGGTGTTCCTGATGGATTGAGAGAGCAATAAAATACTAAAACAACCGCTGTGTTTATTTCATTAACCCCTTAGTGACAGAGCCAATTTGGTACTTAATGACCGAGCCAATTTTTACAATTCTGACCAGTGTCACTTTATGAGGTTATAACTCTGGAACGCTTTATCGGATCCCGCTGATTCTGAGATTATTTTTTCGTGACATGTTGTACTTCAAGTTAGTGGTAACATTTCTTCGATATTACTTGCGATTATTTATGAAAAAAATGGAAATATGGCGAAAATTTTTAAAATTTTGCAATTTTCAAACTTTGTATTTTTATGCCCTTAAATCAGAGAGATATGTCACAAAAAAATAGTTAATAAATAACATTTCTCACATGTCTACTTTACATCAGCACAATTTTGGAAACAATTTTTTTTTTTGTTAGGGAGTTATAAGGGTTAAAAGTTGACCAGCAATTTCTCATTTTTACAACACCATGTTTTTTTTAGGGACCACATCACCTTTGAAGTGATTTTGAGGGGTCTATATGATAGAAAATAACCAAGTGTGACACCATTCTAAAAACTGCACCCCTCAAGCTGCTCAAAACCACATTCAAGAAGTTTATTAACCCTTTACGTACTTCACAGGAACTAAAACAATGTGGAAGAAAAAAATGAACATTTAACTTTTTTTTGCAAACATTTTACTTCAGAACCATTTTTTTTAATTTTCACAAGTGTAAAAACAGAAATTTAACCACAAATTTTGTTGTGCAATTTTTCCTGAGTACGCCGATACCCCATATGTGGAGGTAAACCACTGTTTGGGCGCACCGCAGAGCTTGGAAGTGAAGGAGCACCGTTTGACTGTTTCAATGCAGAATTGGCTGGAATTGAGATCGGACGCCATGTCGCGTTTGGAGAGCCCCTAATGTGCCTAAACAGTGGAAACCCCCCACAAGTGACACCATTTTGGAAACTAGACCCCCCAAGGAACTTATCTAGATGTGTGGTGAGCACTTTGAACCCCCAAGTGCTTCACAGAAGTTTATAACGTAGAGCCGTGAAAATAAAAAATCGCATTTGTTTTCACAAAAATGATTTTTTCGCCCACAAATTCTTATTTTCACAAGGGTAACAGGAGAAATTAGACCACAAAAGTTGTTGTGCAATTTCTCCTGAGTACGTCGATACCCCATATGTGGAGGTAAACCACTGTTTGGGCGCACCGCAGAGCTTGGAAGTGAAGGAGCACCGTTTGACTTTTTCAATGCAGAATTGGCTGGAATTGAGATCGGATGCCATGTCGCGTTTGGAGAGTCCCTGATGTGCCTAAACAGTGGAAACCCCCCACAAGTGATACCATTTTGGAAACTAGACCCCTTAAGGAACTTATCTAGATGTGTGGTGAGCACTTTGAACCCCCAAGTGCTTCACAGAAGTTTATAACGTAGAGCCGTGAAAATAACAAATCTCATTTTTTCTACAAAAATGATCTTTTTGCCCCCAAATTTTTATTTTCACAAGGGTAACAGGAGAAATTAGACCACAAAAGATGTTGTACAATTTCTCCTGAGTACGTCGATACCCCATATATGGGGGTAAACCACTGTTTGGGCGCACCGCAGAGCTTGGAAGAGAAGGAGTGTCGTTTTACTTTTTCAATGTAGAATTGGCTGGAATTGAGATCGGACGCCATGTCACGTTTGGAGAGCCGCTGATGTGCCTAAACAGTAGAGACCCCCCACATATGACACCATTTTGGAAACTAGACCCCTTAAGGAACTTATCTAGATGTGTGGTGAGCACTTTAAACCCCCAGGTGCTTCACAGAAGTTTATAACGTAGAGCCGTGAAAATAAAAAAATCGCATTTTTTCTACAAAAATGATCTTTTTGCCTCCAAATTTTTATTTTACCAAGGGTAACAGGAGAAAATGGACCCCAGAAGCTGTTGTACAATTTGTCTAGAGTACGCCGACACCCCATATGTGGGGGTAAACCACTGTTTGGGCGCATGGCTGAGCTCGGAAGCAAAGGAGCGCCATTTGACTTTTCAATGCAAAATTGACTGGAATTGAGATCGGACGCCATGTCGCGTTTGGAGAGCCCCTGATGTGCCTAAACAGCAGAAACCCCCCAAAAGTGACCCCATTTTGGAAACTAGACCCCCCATGGAACTTATCTAGATGTGTAGTGAGAACTTTGAATGCCCAAGTGCATCACAGAAGTTTATAATGCAGAGTCGTGAAAATAAAAAATATATATTTTTTAACAATAAAGATTTTTTAGCCCCCAAGTTTTTATTTTCACAAGGGTAACAAGAGAAATTGGACCCCAAAAGTTGTTGTCCAATTTGTCCTGAGTATGCTGGTACCCCATATGTGGGGGTAAACCACTGTTTGGGCGCACGGCAGAGCTCGGAAGGGAAGGAGTGCCATTTTGGAATGCAGACTTTGATAGAATTGTCTGCGGGCGTTATGTTGCCTTTGCAGACCCCTAATGTACCTAAACAGTAGAAACCCCCAACAAGTGACCCCATTTTGGAAAATAGACCCCCCAAGGAACTTATCTAGATATGTGGTGAGAACTTTGAATGCCCAAGTGCTTCACAGAAGTTTATAATGCAGAGTAGTGAAAATAAAAAATATTTTTTTTCCCACAAAAAAGATTTTTTTAGCCCCCAAATTTTTATTTTCACAAGGGTAACAAGAGAAATTGGACCCCAAAAGTTGTTGTCCAATTTGTCCTGAGTATGCTGGTACCCCATATGTGGGGGTAAACCACTGTTTGGGCGCACGGCAGAGCTCGGAAGGGAAGGAGTGCCATTTTGGAATGCAGACTTTGATAGAATTGTCTGCGGGCGTTATGTTGCCTTTGCAGACCCCTAATGTACCTAAACAGTAGAAACCCCCAACAAGTGACCCCATTTTGGAAAATAGACCCCCCAAGGAACTTATCTAGATATGTGGTGAGAACTTTGAATGCCCAAGTGCTTCACAGAAGTTTATAATGCAGAGTAGTGAAAATAAAAAATATTTTTTTTCCCACAAAAAAGATTTTTTTAGCCCCCAAATTTTTATTTTCACAAGGGTAACAAGAGAAATTGGACCCCAAAAGTTGTTGTCCAATTTATCCCGAGTACGCTGATGCCCCATATGTGGGGGTAAACCACTGTTTGGGCGCACGGCAGAGCTCAGAAGGGAGGGAGTACCATTTGACTTTTTTAGCGCAAAATTGGCTGTCGTGTTTGGAGACCCCCCTGATGTACCTAAACAGTGGAAACCCCCAAATTATAACTCCAACCCTAACTCCAACACAGCCCTAACCCTAATCTCAACCCGATCCATAATCCTAATCACAACCCTAACGATAATCACAACCCTAACCCCAAAACAGCCCTAATCTCAACCCTAACCATAACCCTAATCAAAACCCTAAATCCAACACACCCCTAACCCTAATCCCAACCCTAACCCTAATCCCAACCCTAATCCCAAACGTAACACTAATCCCAACCCTAATCCCAAACGTAACACTAATCCCAACCCTAATCCAAACCCTAACCCCAATCCCAACTCTAACCCTAACTTTAGCCCCAACCCTAACTTTAGCCCCAACCCTAACCATAACTTTAGCCCCCGTCGTCACAAAAAAGTTCAATGTAACCTTTTTTTTGTACGTCGCGTCTGCCATTTCCACGGATGCGTGGCTGTAACTCTGCCCCCTCCTCCCCAGGACATAGACTGGGCAGCGGATGCGTTGAAAAACTGCATCCGCTGCCCACGTTGTGCACAATTTTCACAACGTGCGTCGGTACATCGGGCCGACGCATTGCGACCGCCCCGTACCGACGCAAGTGTGAAAGAAGCCTAAGGCTACTTTCACACTAGCGTTGTACTCGGCCCATCGCAGTGTGTCGGGCCGACGTACCGACGCTAGCGTTGTAAGCGCCGCACAACGGGTGCAGCGGATGCTGTTTTTTCAACGCATCCGCTGCCCCATTGTGAGGTGCGGGGAGGTGGGGGCGGAGTTCCGGCCACGCATGCGCGGTCGGAAATGGCAGACACGTCGCACAAAAAAGTTACATGTAGTTTTTTTTGTGTCGACGGTCCGCCGAAGCACGACGCATCCGTCGCACGATGGATGCGACATGTGGCAATCCGTCGCAATGCGTCGCTAATGCAAGCCAATGGAGAAAAAACGCATCCTGCAAGCACTTTTGCAGGATGCGTTTTTTCTCCAACGACGCATTGCGACGGAAGCCAAAAAACGCTAGTGTGAAAGTAGCCTAACCCTAGCCCTAACCCTAGCCCTAAATTTAGCCCCAACCCTAACCCTAACCCTAACTCTAACCCTAACCCTAACTCTAACCCTAACCCTAACTCTAACCCTAACCCTAACCATAACCCTAACCCTAACTCTAACCCTAACCCTAACCCTAACCCTAACTCTAACCCTAACTCTAACCCTAACCCTAACCCTAACCCTAATTTTAGCCCCAACTTGTCTTCTCCTGCCGGCCGGCAGATGGCGGCAGATGGCGGGCGCACTGCGCATGCGCCCGCCATGATGAAAAAGCCGGCTGGCAGGAGAAGACAGAAGAGGACCCAGGGACCCCGGGTGAGTATGATAGGGTCCCCGAATCCCCCTATTTCTCTGTCCTCTGATGTGCGATCACATCAGAGGACAGAGAAATAACTGATCGCTTTTTTTTTTTTTTTTGCGGTCGCCGGTAAACTGTTAATTACCGGCGATCGCAAAGCAGGGGTCGGTGCAAACCGACCCCGATCATGTTCTTTGGGGTCTCGGCTACCCCCGGCAGCCGAGACCCCAAAGAACATCCGGGTGCCGGGCGGCGGGCGCACTGCGCGTGCGCCCGCCATTTTTTCCCGGAAAAAAGATGGCGGTGCCCATGGGGAGCCACGAGGAGCACCGGGGGAGGTAGGTAAGTATTGGGGGGCTATTGGGGGCCATCGGGGACCACATTTCTCTGTCCTCCGATGTGCGATCACATCGGAGGACAGAGAAATTAAACGGCAAATCGCGTTTTGTTTTTTTTTGTTGCGACCGCCGGTAAACGGTTAATTACCGGCGATCGCAACTCGGGGGTCGGTAAAAACCCCCCGAATCATGTTCTCTGGGGTCTCGGCTACCCTCGGCAACCGAGACACCAGAGAAAATCCGACTCTGGGGGGCGCTATTCACTTTTTCCACAGCGCCGTTAATTAACGGCGCTGTGGATTAAGTACCCTTAGCGGACGCCGTTAAAAGGCGTATCGGCGGTCGTTAAGGGGTTAAAATACTTTTAAATCATGTGTGTGTGTGTGTGTTTTTTAACCCTTTCATACAATTGGATCAATAATGGATAGGTGTCATAATTGACGCCTCTCCATTATTAATCTGGCTTAATGTCACCTTACAATAGCAAGGTGGCATTAACCCTTTATTACCCCATATCCCACTGCTACAGGGAGTGGGAAGAGAGTGGCCAAGTGCCAGAATAGGCGCATCTTCCAGATGTGCCTTTTCTGGGGTGGCTGGGGGCAGATGTTTTTAGCCAGGGGGGGCCAATAACCATGGACCCTCTCTAGGCTATTAATATCTGCCCTCAGTCACTGGCTTTACCACTCTGGCGGAGAAAATTGCGCGGGAGCCCACGCCAATTGTTTCCGCCATTTAACCCTTTATTTTAGCAGCTACAGCGCTGAAATTTTGCACATACACACTACTAACATTAGTAAAGAGGAATATGTTAAAAAAAAGGGATATGAGATGGTTTACTGTATGTAATCATGTCTCATATCCTGTCGGGTTTGTGCAGGAGAAATGAAAAGCCGGCAATTGAATTACCGGCTTTTCACAGATATCGCGCTGAATGAAATCTAAATACAGAATATATATATGTGTCTCAATGACATATATATATATATATATATATACTGTATATATGTTTTCCCGAACATTTGAGCACATAAATCCATTAGATGTCGGTTTTGCAAGCCTGCGAGAAAATCTCGCAGTACGGATGCCATACGGATTACATACGGAGGATGCCATGCGCAAAATACGCTGACACACCCTGACTACAGATCAATATTTTGGGAACATTTCTCTGTATTACGGCCGTAGTACGGACGTATAATACGTGGCGTATTGTCTTACGCCAAGTGTGACGACGGCCTAAGTCTTCTGGCACGTTGGCAGCCTAACATTGAAAATCTGCCTATTGATGTCCATTAGCGATGATCGAGCTGTAAAATGTGAGGGTGCTCGTTACTCAAATCAAGTGTCAATATGGCCGTGTGAGCGCTTGTTTTTTGCGGGACGAGTTGTACTTTTGAACGACACCATTAATTTTACCGTATTATGTACTCAAAAACGGGAAGAAAATTCCAAGTGCGGTGAAAATGCAAAAAGAGTGCAATTCCACAACTGTTAATTTGGATTTTTTTTTTACTATGTTCACCAAATGCTAGAACTGACCTACCATTATGATTCTCCAGGTCTTTACGAGTTCATAGACACCAAACATGTCTAGGTTCTTTTTTTATCTAAGTGGTGAAAAAAATACAAAGTTTGTTAAAAAAAAAAAAATTGTGTCATTTTCCGATAACCGTAGCGCCTCCATTTTTCGTGATCTGAGGTCGGGTGAAGGCTTATTTCTTGGGTAGCTGACATTTTTAATGATACCATTTTGGTGTGGATAAGATCTTTTGATCGCCCGTTATTGCATTTTAATGCAACGTTGCGGCGACCAAAAAACCGTAATTCTGGAGTTTTTACTTTTTTTCTCATTAAGCCGTTTACCGATTGGATCAATGCTTTGTTTTTTTTACTGATAGATTGGGTGATTCTGAACATGGCGATACTAAATATGTCTATGTTTGATTTTTTTATTGTTTTATTTTGAATGGGGAGAAAGGGGGGTGAATTAAATTTTTATTTATTTTTTCATATTTTTAAAAACATTTTTTTTCACTTTTGCCATGGTTTACTAGAAGCTGCCATAATCCGATCGGTTCTGCTACATACAGGTGATGATCAGATCGCCTGCATGTAACAGAATTGCTGACTTGCTACTAGCACCTTCCTCCTGGTGGCGCTCATAGCAATCCGGCAGTGACAACCATAGAGGTCTGCTGGAGACCTCTGATTGTCATGCCAACCCATCGGTGAATCGCGATCACGTGGCAGGGTCACCGATGGGTGGGATTTCCGGTGCGCTTGCCGGAATCGCGCGTTAAATGCTGCTTTCAGAAATTGACAGCGGTATTTAACAGGTTAACAGCTGCGGGTGGATCATGATTCCACCCGCGGCTTTTAGAGGCACATGTCAGCTGTTTAAAAACAGCTGACACGTGCTGGGAAAGATGTGGGCTCAGCGCCGGAGCCCCCATTAAAGGGGGAGACGCAACATGAGCCGTCTTCTCAATTCAGTTCCCATTTCATCCATTTCAGCAATTTTCCTGCCCCCCCAAGCCCTCCTATTAGGGTCTTCCCGAAAAACTCTCGAGTTTCCATTGACTTCCATTTATACTTGTTACTCGAATCGAGCCTGCCCGAGAGTCCAATCTGCTCGATTCGAAAACTGAGCACTTGAACATTTCAGTGCTTGCTCATCACTAAATGGGACTCCTAGACTGGTAAAGCCTATGCACTACGTGCAAAGGCTGAAAAACATTTGCCTTTGGGGGAATATACATATACAATCATGGCTGAAAGTGTTGGCACTAGTGATGAGCGAGTATATTCATTGCTCGGGTTTTCCAGAGCACGCTCGGTTGGTCTCCGAGTATTTGTGACTGCTCGGAGATTTACTTTTTGTAGACGCAGCTGCATGATTTGCGGCTGCTAGCCGGCCTGAGTACATACATGTGTGTTCTTGCCTTGCTCTTCACCCCAGCTGCCATTGGCCTTTCCTTTTGTAGGTCACTAGATGTCATCCTGCGGTTGCCGAGTGACATTCGAATAAGATGACGGTCATCCCGGTCAGTGGAGAGTCGTTTTCGCCCTCTGCTGGTCTGTAGCTTCGTTGTCCCCAATTTCTGCTACTTGACCTTGTTGTAATGGACTGCCATCTTAGAAATTTTAAGGATGGAGGCAACATGGCGCTCACTGTGTCCTTCTGCTAGTAAAGCCAGAATTGAGCCCTTTTCCTCACACAAGACTTTTCTCTTCTACTCCTTTGGCATGGGTAAAAGTTATTTTTCATTCCTATTACTTTTGGGCTATTCCTAGCACGTGTTTTGCCCTCCAGCTTGTCCTATTGCAGGAGGATTGTGGACACCACAGCAGGGATTTTATACTTTCCATCGTTAAATAAGATTTGGCTCAGGTCATCACCTAATCAGAAGCACATTAGGTAGAATGAGGCGTCCTCTGGTTGGAATTCACCGGACACTGGGATGGAATGGCTGTCAGACATGGAGAGAAGCGGATTTATATAAAACTGGGCAGTGGGCTCTTCATTTTTGCCAGGGCTGTATAATGTGCATTAAATTGTTTTATTTCGTTATATACATTGATTCTGAAAAAAAAAATTATTTCTCAAAATGGCATCGGCCATGCCTGCACAACAGCATCTATCGGCGATGTGACACATGCTACTACGCAGGCGCCGCCGGCACCATCTTGGTAAAGACAATTTTGTTCCTCTAGCAAAATGGCATCGGCGAGTGTGGCGAGAGTATCCAATCTGAGCACAGCTTTCATTTTCCCTCTCCAGTATAAGAACTGAAAGCTGTGCTGTGATTGGTTGCTATGGGCAATAAAGACAGATTTTCTTCTAGACAGAGTTGCTTCCCACAATTCCTCGCTGTAGTTAGTGCTTGTGGTGAATTTTGCTTCTAATTCTAACAACGTTATCAAAATGGCCATAGGAGGTGTCATAACTCACCCGACAACTTCTGCCACATTTGCGGTTGTTTGGAAGTGAACATTACGGACTTTGTTAGAAAAGTGTATTATCTGTACTTTGGTGTAAAACTAGGTAATTAGGACAAGTTGTGGACTCCACATGTCGTGTGTTCTGTTTGTGTAGAAGAACTACGTAATGGGAGACAGCGAGTTTTTGTTTTGGTGTGCCCATGGTCTGGAGGGAACTGTGAAATCATAGTGATGACGGCTACGTGCAACGTGGAGGGATTCAACCTTACAAGAAGAAGGAATGATACCCCTGGACCTCCCATCAGCGATTCGCCCTGTGCCTCACCGTCCAGGAATACCTGTCCCTCCACCTCCGGAGAAACCTGAAGATCCACCTGCTTGAGAACATGGCGAGCAGGAAAGTCTAAGACTTTTACGCTAGTCCCAACAAGCCACAGGTTTTATCACTGCTCAAATGAAGTGATTTAGTCGGGACTTGGACCTTCTTAAATGTTCTGCAGAACTTTTATGCTCTAGACCCCGAATCTCAAACAGGCGGCCCTGAGGCTGCTTCATGGGGCCTGAAGGCACTGTAGACCACGCGAGGATCGCAGCTTTGTCCAGCCGTTTGCCCACATCACAACTTTATTTCAGTTCACTTTGCGTTCTTAGACGCACAGTCAATTGAAAAATATGGCCGCACAGAGACCGACACTCTGCACAGCAATACCAATGCCAGCCGCTGGCCGACCAGAGGCCAAGGACGCACATCCAACCGAAATAAAGCGCTAATGTCAGCGGTCCCTGCACCGGGCAGCATTCATCAAGGGGTCTACAGTGCCTGCAGGCCTGCACCGGGCAGCATTCATCAAGGGGTCTACAGTGCCTGCAGGCCTGCACCGGGCAGCATTCATCAAGGGGTCTACAGTGCCTGCAGGCCTGCACCGGGCAGCGTTCATCAAGGGGTCTACAGTGCCTGCAGGCCTGCACCGGGCAGCATTCATCAAGGGGTCTACAGTGCCTGCAGGCCTGCACCGGGCAGCATTCATCAAGGGGTCTACAGTGCCTGCAGGCCTGCACCGGGCAGCGTTCATCAAGGGGTCTACAGTGCCTGCAGGCCTGCACCGGGCAGCATTCATCAAGGGGTCTACAGTGCCTGCAGGCCTGCACCGGGCAGCATTCATCAAGGGGTCTACAGTGCCTGCAGGCCTGCACCGGGCAGCATTCATCAAGGGGTCTACAGTGCCTGCAGGCCTGCACCGGGCAGCATTCATCAAGGGGTCTACAGTGCCTGCAGGCCTGCACCGGGCAGCATTCATCAAGGGGTCTACAGTGCCTGCAGGCCTGCACCGGGCAGCATTCATCAAGGGGTCTACAGTGCCTGCAGGCCTGCACCGGGCAGCGTTCATCAAGGGGTCTACAGTGCCTGCAGGCCTGCACCGGGCAGCATTCATCAAGGGGTCTACAGTGCCTGCAGGCCTGCACCGGGCAGCATTCATCAAGGGGTCTACAGTGCCTGCAGGCCCGCACCGGGCAGCATTCATCAAGGGGTCTACAGTGCCTGCAGGCCTGCACCGGGCAGCATTCATCAAGGGGTCTACAGTGCCTGCAGGCCCGCACCGGGCAGCATTCATCAAGGGGTCTACAGTGCCTGCAGGCCTGCACCGGGCAGCATTCATCAAGGGGTCTACAGTGCCTGCAGGCCTGCACCGGGCAGCATTCATCAAGGGGTCTACAGTGCCTGCAGGCCTGCACCGGGCAGCGTTCATCAAGGGGTCTACAGTGCCTGCAGGCCTGCACCGGGCAGCGTTCATCAAGGGGTCTACAGTGCCTGCAGGCCTGCACCGGGCAGCGTTCATCAAGGGGTCTACAGTGCCTGCAGGCCTGCACCGGGCAGCATTCATCAAGGGGTCTACAGTGCCTGCAGGCCTGCACCGGGCAGCATTCATCAAGGGGTCTACAGTGCCTGCAGGCCTGCACCGGGCAGCGTTCATCAAGGGGTCTACAGTGCCTGCACCGGGCAGCATTCATCAAGGGGTCTACAGTGCCTGCAGGCCTGCACCGGGCAGCATTCATCAAGGGGTCTACAGTGCCTGCAGGCCCGCACCGGGCAGCATTCATCAAGGGGTCTACAGTGCCTGCAGGCGTGCACCGGGCAGCATTCATCAAGGGGTCTACAGTGCCTGCAGGCCTGCACCGGGCAGCATTCATCAAGGGGTCTACAGTGCCTGCAGGCCCGCACCGGGCAGCATTCATCAAGGGGTCTACAGTGCCTGCAGGCGTGCACCGGGCAGCATTCATCAAGGGGTCTACAGTGCCTGCACCGGGCAGCATTCATCAAGGGGTCTACAGTGCCTGCAGGCCTGCACCGGGCAGCATTCATCAAGGGGTCTACAGTGCCTGCAGGCCCGCACCGGGCAGCATTCATCAAGGGGTCTACAGTGCCTGCAGGCGTGCACCGGGCAGCATTCATCAAGGGGTCTACAGTGCCTGCAGGCCCGCACCGGGCAGCATTCATCAAGGGGTCTACAGTGCCTGCAGGCCTGCACCGGGCAGCATTCATCAAGGGGTCTACAGTGCCTGCAGGCCCGCACCGGGCAGCATTCATCAAGGGGTCTACAGTGCCTGCAGGCCCGCATGTGCAGAAAGGACGCAGAAATGGAGAACAATTGAGAAGAATCTTTTTTTTTTATGTGAATTGGATATGAGTATCAGGATGGGGCATTACTACAAGATGAAGACTAGGATGGGGCATTACTATAGGAAGAGGACCAGGATGGGGCATTACTATAGGAAGAGGACCAGGATGGGGCATTACTATAAGAAGAGGACCAGGATGAGGACATTTCTATAGGAAGAGGACCAGGATGAGGACATTACTACAAGATGAAGACTAGGATGGGGCATTACTATAAGAAGGTGACCAGGATGAGGACATTACTACAAGATGAAGACTAGGATGGGGCATTATATAAGAAGAGGACCAGGATGGGGGACATTACTATAAGAAGGGGACCAGGATGGGGCATTACTATAGGAAGAGGACCAGTATGGGGCATTACTATAAGAAGAGGACCAGGATGGGGCATTACTATAGGAAGAGGACCAGGATGGGGCATTACTATAAGAAGAGGACCAGGATGAGGACATTACTATAAGAAGAGGACCAGGATGAGGACATTACTATAAGAAGAGGATCAGGATGGGGCATTACTACAAGATGAAGACTAGGATGGGACATTACTATAAGAAGAGGACCAGGATGAGGACATTACTATAAGAAGAGGACCAGGATGAGGACATTACTATAGGAAGAGTACCAGGATGAGGACATTACAACAAGATGAAGACTAGGATGGGGCATTACTATAAGAAGAGGACCAGGATGGGGCATTACTATAAGAAGAGGACCAGGATGGGGCATTACTATAAGAAGAGGACCAGGATGAGGACATTACTACAAGATGAAGACTAGGATGGGGCATTACTATAAGAAGGTGACCAGGATGAGGACATTACTACAAGATGAAGACCAGGATGGGGCATTATATAAGAAGAGGACCAGGATGGGGGACATTACTATAAGAAGGGGACCAGGATGGGGCATTACTATAGGAAGAGGACCAGTATGGGGCATTACTATAAGAAGAGGACCAGGATGGGGCATTACTATAGGAAGAGGACCAGGATGGGGCATTACTATAAGAAGAGGACCAGGATGAGGACATTACTATAAGAAGAGGACCAGGATGAGGACATTACTATAAGAAGAGGATCAGGATGGGGCATTACTACAAGATGAAGACTAGGATGGGACATTACTATAAGAAGAGGACCAGGATGAGGACATTACTATAAGAAGAGGACCAGGATGAGGACATTACTATAGGAAGAGTACCAGGATGAGGACATTACTATAAGAAGAGGATCAGGATGGGGCATTACTACAAGATGAAGACTAGGATGGGGCATTACTATAAGAAGAGGACCAGGATGGAGCATTACTATAAGAAGAGGACCAGGATGAGGACATTACTATAAGAAGAGGACCAGGATGAGGACATTACTATAAGAAGAGGATCAGGATGGGGCATTACTACAAGATGAAGACTAGGATGGGGCATTACTATAAGAAGAGGACCAGGATGGGGCATTACTATAAGAAGAGGACCAGGATGAGGACATTACTATAAGAAGAGGACCAGGATGAGGACATTACAACAAGATGAAGACTAGGATGGGGCATTACTATAAGAAGAGGACCAGGATGGGGCATTACTATAAGAAGAGGACCAGGATGGGGGACATTACTATAAGAAGAGGACCAGGATGGGGCATTACTATAAGAAGAGGACCAGGATGGGGCATTACTATAGGAAGAGGACCAGGATGGGGCATTACTATAAGAAGAAGACCAGGATGAGGACATTACTACAAGATGAAGACTAGGATGGGGCATTATATAAGAAGAGGACCAGGATGGGGCATTACTATAAGAAGAGGACCAGGATGAGGACATTACTATAAGAAGGGGACCAGGATGAGGACACTACTACAAGATGAAGACTGGGATGGGGCATTATATAAGAAGAGGACCAGGATGAGGACATTACTACAAGATGAAGACTGGGATGGGGCATTATGTAAGAAGGGGACCAGGATGAGGACATTACTACAAGATGAAGACTGGGATGGGGCATTATATAAGAGGACCAGGATGGGGCATTACTATAAGAAGAGGACCAGGATGAGGACATTACTATAAGAAGGGGACCAGGATGAGGACATTACTACAAGATGAAGACTGGGATGGGGCATTACTATAAGAAGAGGACCAGGATGGGGCATTACTATAAGAAGAGGACCAGGATGAGGACATTACTACAAGATGAAGACTGGGATGGGGCATTATATAAGAAGAGGACCAGGATGGGGCATTACTATAAGAAGAGGACCAGGATGAGGACATTACTATAAGAAGGGGACCAGGATGAGGACATTACTACAAGATGAAGACTGGGATGGGGCATGATATAAGAGGACCAGGATGGGGGACATTACTATAAGAAGAGGACCAGGATGAGGACATTACTATAGGAAGAGGACCAGGATGGGGGACATTACTATAAGAAGAGTACCAGGATGAGGACATTACTACAAGATGAAGACTGGGATGGGGCATTACTATAAGAAGAGGACCAGGATGGGGCATTACTATAGGAAGAGTACCAGGATGAGGACATTACGACAAGATGAAGACTAAGATGGGGCATTACTATAAGAAGAGGACCAGGATGGGGCATTACTATAAGAAGAGGACCAGGATGAGGACATTACTATAAGAAGAGGACCAGGATGAGGACATTACTACAAGATGAAGACTAGGATGGGACATTACTATAAGAAGAGGACCAGGATGGGGCATTACTATAAGAAGAGGACCAGGATGGGGGACATTACTATAAGAAGGGGACCAGGATGAGGACATTACTATAAGAAGAGGACCAGGATGAGGACATTACTACAAGATGAAGACTGGGATGGGGCATTACTATAAGAAGAGGACCAGGATGGGGCATTACTATAGGAAGAGTACCAGGATGAGGACATTACGACAAGATGAAGACTAAGATGGGGCATAAGGAGAGGACCAGGATGAGGACATTACTATAGGAAGAGTACCAGGATGAGGACATTACGACAAGATGAAGACTAAGATGGGGCATAAGGAGAGGACCAGGATGAGGACATTACTATAGGAAGAGTACCAGGATGAGGACATTACTACAAGATGAAGACTAGGACGAGACATTACTACAAGATCAAGACTAGGATGGGGCATTACTATAAGAAGAGGACCAGGATGAGGACATTACTACAAGATGAGGACTAGGAAAAGACATTACTACAAGATGAAGACTAGGATGGGGCATTACTATAAGAAGGTGACCAGGATGGAGCATTACTATAAGGTGACCAGGATGGGGCATTACTATAAGAAGAGGACCAGGATGAGGACATTACTATAAGAAGAGGACCAGGATGAGGACATTACTACAAGATGAAGACTAGGATGGGGCATTATATAAGAAGAGGACCAGGATGGGGCATTATATAAGAAGAGGACCAGTATGGGGCATTACTATAAGAAGAGGACCAGGATGGGGGACATTACTATAAGAAGAGGACCAGGATGAGGACATTACTACAAGATGAAGACTAGGATGGGGCATTACCATAAGAAGAGGACCAGGATGGGGCATTACTATAGGAAGGTGACCAGGATGGAGCATTACTATAAGGTGACCAGGATGGGGGACATTACTATAAGAAGGGCACCAGGATGGGGCATTACTATAAGAAGGGGACCAGGATGGAGCATTACTATAAGGTGACCAGGATGGGGGACATTACTATAAGAAGGGCACCAGGATGGGGCATTACTATAAGAAGGGGACCAGGATGGGGCATTACTGAAGAGGACCGGGATGAGGACATTACTACAAGATGAGGACCGGGATGAGACATTACTATAAGATGGGGACCAGGATTGGGCATTACTATAAGAAGAGGACCAGGATGAGGACATTACTATACGAAGGGGACCAGGATGGGGCATTACTACAAAATGAGGAGTAGGATGGGGACATTACCACAAGAAGGGTACCAGGATGGGGCATTTCTATAAGAAGGGGACCAGGATGGGGCATTACTACAAGGGGACCAGGATGGGGCAGTAATATAAGAAGGTGACCAGGATGGGGCATTACTACAAGAAGGTGACCAGGATGGGGAATTACTACAAGAAAAGGACCAGGATGGGGAATTACTACAAGAAAAGGACCAGGATGGGGAATTACTGCAAGAAGGGGACCAGGATGGGGCATTACTACAAGAAGGTGACCAGGATGGGGCATTTCTATAAGAAGGGGACCAGGATGGGGCAGTAATATAAGAAGGTGACCAGGATGGGGCATTACTACAAGAAGGTGACCAGGATGGGGAATTACTACAAGAAAAGGACCAGGATGGGGAATTACTACAAGAAAAGGACCAGGATGGGGAATTACTGCAAGAAGGGGACCAGGATGGGGCATTACTACAAGAAGGTGACCAGGATGGGGCATTACTACAAGATGAGGACCGGGATGGGGACATTTGTACAAGATGAGGACCAGGACGGGGACATTACTACAAGATGTGGACAAGGATGGTCATATTACATCAAGATGAGGTCCAGGACGAGGTATTACTACAAGATTAGTAACATTATGGGGGCATTACTACAAAAAGGAAACCAGGGTAGGGACAATACTACAAGAAAAGGAACAGGATTGGGACATTACTGCAAGATTAGGATCAAGATGGGGACCAGGATGGGGACTTAATATGGAGACCTGGATCAGGACATGACTACAAGCTAGTGACGTAAGATTACTTCAATATGAGGACCAGGATGGCGCATTATTCAAGATTATTGTGCTTGTTTTTATAAAGTATACCCCTCCTCACATGTAAAGCAACCTGGAATAAATGGCGCTATAATAAATAATAATAATAATACAAGGGACCAGGATAGGGCCTTACTGTAAGAAGGGGACCATGATGGGACATTACTGTAAGATAAGACCAGGATCAGCACATTATCATAGATGAGGACCGGGAAGGGGATATTACTACAAGAAAGGGACCAGGATGGGGACATTACATCACTATGAGAACCAGAATGGGACAATACTACATGATGAGGACCAGGATGGGGACATTACTACAAAATGAGGACCAGATGGGGACATTACTACAAGAAGCGGACCAGGATGGTGAAATTACTTCAAGATGAGGACCAGTATGGGGCATTACAACAAGATGGGGACTTTATACAAGAAGGGGACCAGGATGGTGACATTACTACAAAATGGGGAACAGGATATTGATCTTACTACAATATGGGGACTAGGATGGGGACGTAAGTTCAAGATGAGGACCAGAATGGGGACATTATTACAAGATGGGGACCTTACTACAAAATGGGGACCTAGATGGGGATATTACTACAAGAAGGAACCAGGATGAGATGTTACTGCCAGATGGGGTCTAGGATGGGGCATTACTTCAAGATGGGGACTATTATGAGGCGATACAGCACATTGGACTAAAATATAACTTTTAATTCAAATTCTCTAAAAAGTTTATAAATATCATCAAAAAGAAAAACAAAAAACAACGTGCAAAGTGCAAAGGACAGACGCCCATAAAAGCTTTATGGATTGCACATGATCCAGGTCAGGCTTTCTGGACTACACCAGGGGCAAATACCACCTGGGGATTAACGCGGCTGATATTGTTGCCCTCCCAGTCTGCTGTATGATTGGTCCTGTTGGACAGATGGTTTCGGAAGAGGGCTTCATATATCCGGAAAATATCCAGTCCTAACAGGTTGAATGATGGCCTGGATAAGGGTCACACCAACTAAATGATAATATGTACCAGTTATAAACTACCGGTGCTTAATGAAATGTGGAGTGGGTTGTCCAATAAGCCTGATCTGTAGAGAACAGGTACACGGACCCTATACTCATTTAACAAAGGGTTGTGGCCACTCATGAGTGCCCCATAGGATCATGTGCAATCCATAAAGCTTTTATGGTTGTTTGTCCTTTGCACGTTGCTTTTTGGGGGGTTTTTTGATGATATTTATAAACTTTTTAGAGAATTTTAATTAAAAGTTATATTTTAGTCCAATACGCTGTATACCTATATTGTTTGGCCTTAACCACTGGCTAAACTCAACTAGGATGAGGCAATACTACATGACGGAGACCAGGATGGGGCACATTACTACAAGATATTTGCCTGTTCTACTATATAGTACTAATTGTAAGATAATATTTCTGTATGCGGCCAATTGAGGGAAACAAAATTGTAAAATATGTCAAAATAAAGCATGAAAAAATATTTTGTGATGACACAGCATTTTATCTTATTTAACCAGGCATCCATTTTCAGCAAGCCAGGAGGAATAGAATGTTAGCTATATAGCTATATGTTGACTTTTGAATTTATGTGTTTCTTTATGGTTGGTCAAGAAAACAAAAGACTTTTGTCCGTGTAAGCCTGTAATATTGACTTGTAAGTTGAGAATTTGTTGTAACATAATGTGCTGTTATCCTAGATGACTAATGATTCAGGGTCATTGAACAATGATGTTTGCTGATATGTTGATTTCACATGGTCCAGGCACACTAGCTTGCTGACTTGCAAAACAGAGGAGGAAAAACTATGCAAATAGATTAAATAATTAAACATTGTGAGTTGATCTTGTTACTATTCTTCACCTTTACCTCTGGATACTGTCTTGAAGGACAGTTGTTAACTATAAAAAGAGGATATATGCACCTCCGTAACAGATACCTCCAGATACAGAGATACCTCCATATACAGATATATATCCAGACATCCACACAGCTAGAGACTCTACAGGACAGCAGACAAGACATGATGGCCCATCACGAGGGACACATTTGTCATTCTATAATATGTCAGCTAATGAGACCACTGCTCCGGCTGAAAGAAAACAAATCTGCTCCACTGACCATCACTGAAGAATGGATACATTTGGGGTAGTAAGGATTTCGACCCACCGATAACCTGAGCCCCATGGATACGCTTGTGAAAGTCAGGAATTGGACCAACCGGTCACCTGGCTCTATAGAAATGTTTGGAAAAGCCAGGTTGTGACCCTCCGGTCAACTGGCCTTGTACCTCAATAGACTGTCATCTTCCAACGCTTGTCGTTACCTCCTCTCTGTGTGTGCCACAGGTGAGGTAATCGGCCCTGGAAGCTCTGAAGTCACAGCTGCTCTTATCCAGACAAGTCAGCGGAAAGGGTGAGACTTTCTAATGAGCACCATCTTGGGTACGCTGCTGGGACTGTTCTATGTGCTATTTGCCTGTTTTGCAGTTCAATAAAGTATTGTCACATTATTTTACCATAATTTTGTGTTGTCTGAATAGCATTATGCCCACAGTAAAAGGAGAGTGGGCTTGTGGTGGGACGATCCCTTGTCGATGTGGTTTCGGCTAATGGACTAGAGCACCCGCTGACCCCCGTGTCTCCACATTTTGCTACTAAAAGTTCCTTTCATACTCTTCTCAAGACGGCAATCTAGTGAATTGCAGTGGTGTTCCTGGGGTGATGGAAAAAGTTAACATTTAGTACACTGTCAATGAATGGAGACTCAAAAAAAAGTCTGAATCTGTTCTACTGCAGAATGGTAGCAAGTATGCTTCAGTGCCGGTAATGTATTCTGTACACTCAAGGAAAGCTCTGAGAATTTAGACTTTATTCTCAAGAAACTTAACTATGACGATCATGGATGGTCAATATCTAGCTATCTGAAAGTTCTCTCTTTGCTCCTAGAGCAGCAAGGAAGATACACAAAGTACCATACTGATTGTGTGAATGGGGTCAGCCAGGATAGGACTCATCACTGGAGCCAAAAAGTTGGCCAACGAGTTATTTGCAACTCGGGCGCAAGAAATATAGCTGCAGATATTTAGTTGATCCCATTAAAGTTCTCCTGCCACCACTCCACATAAAGCTTGGAGTTTGTGAAAGTTCTAAGTTCTACGAACAGAAGAGGATACTTTTAATTACCTGTGTACCAAGTTTCAGGCACTATTCAAAGCAAAACCGAAGGAAGGCATTTTTGTGGGTCAGGAACAAAATTAAAAAAAAAAAGGAAGCTTTTGAGAAAAGGGCTTGGGATTCTTTTAAACAAGTCTTGAAGAAATTTCTAGGTAACAGCAAAGATCCAAAATTTAAGCCCATGGTGGAGAACATGCTGAAACGTTTCCAAGCCTTGGATTGTCTGATGAATTTGAAGTTACAGTTTTTACATTCACATTTGGACGACTTTCCCGAAAACCTTGGAGCAGTTAGCAAAGAGCAAGGAGAAAGATTTCATCAGGAGATCAAAGAGATGGACGATACTAAGGTAGATGGAACGTGAACATGATGGGCGACTACTGCTGGATGCTTCACCGAGAAGATCCGCAGGTCTTCTGTAACAGAAAAGGTATCAAGAGAAGCTTCGAAGAGAAAAGGAGAATAATTAATTTCCAATAAATATTGCTGAATGAATGTTCAGTACATTTTTATATATAATATTGTGTACATTTTTGGCTACGATAAATATTTTCCTAGTTCATTTCGCTTGTAACGTTTTGTGCAAAATCCATACGTGATGGTTACAAATAGAAGTATTTTTTTTTAATCAGAGCATAAGAAAACAAAAGAGTCAATCATTGGATTTGAAAAACATTTCATAAACCAAAATGGTGCCTACTAGTGTAATCAAATACTGTAAAATCCTTATCCTGCTTCACATGTTCGGCCTCCGCGTGTTTGGCCTCCAAATGCAGGTTCATCAGAAAGACACAGGTTGGGGTGACCTTTATCTCAACTGTCTCAGGTGAGTGACTATGCTCTGAACGACCACTTTCTGCACATTGGAAATGAGACCCAAGACCCCCAGACGCAGCATGAAGGTGAAACAACAGTGTTCCTTGGATCAGTAATAATGTGAATCCTCTGTAGAATGGGAACATTGAGCACTTGAGCGTCTTTGAATGTGTCATGCTCATTGGTGCCGAAGTAGTCGCAGACAAACGTCTGAGATCCATGTCAAGAGTATACGGAGACTGAAGAGTTCACAGAAAAACTTCCAAGGGTTCTCTGCATGGTAACTCTCATCAAGAAAATGAACTGGCGGTGCACACTATCCGATGGATCCAGATGTCTGCTGCCCCGAGCTGATGGAAGGGGCAGAACTTGTGCAAGCAGCATGAATCAATAACCCCTTTCTGTTAGGCTGGTGGAGGTGCGGAAATGCTGAGGAAGGTTTTCTCAACTTACCCTGACTCCTCTGATTCCTGTTGGAGGTGTAGACAGTAGGGCTTAATTAAACATTGTAGCCATTCCTATCTTCATGGTAGAAGGACAATGCTCCATGTCACAAGAGTGGTGTAATGACCTTGGCTTCTCCTCCTGTCCCTGGTCTTCACATTGCAATGATCTTAGCACATTTTGGATAGAATCGGCTTAGAACTTGTGGACACCTCCATGTAATATCGGCACCTCCATCTAATATGGGCACGTCCATCTAACGGATGCTCCATTATTATGGGTGCCTCCATTTAATGGGCACCTCCATCTAATATGGTTACCACACTCTAATGGGCACCTTCATCAAATATTTCCAGCTCCATTTAATGCGTACATCCATCTAAAATGGGCACCTCCATATAATGAACACCTCCATATAATATGGGCACCTCCATCAAATATGGTACCATCTGCTAATGGTTTAATGGGCACCTTCATCAAATATTGCCAGCTCCATTTATTGGGTAACTTCATCTAATATGGGCACATCCATCTAATATGGGCACCTCCATATAATCAACACCTCCATATAATATGGGCACTTCCATCTAATATGGGTACCACACTCTAATTGGCACCTTCATCAAATATTGCCAGCTCCATTTATTGGGTACCTTCATCTAATACGGGCACATCCAAATAATCAACACCTCCATCTAATATGTACACCTTCATCTAATGAGTAGTTCCATTTAATATGGGCACCTCCATCTAATATGGGTACCACACTCTAATGGGAACCGTCATCAAATATTTCCAGCCCCATTTAATGGGGGTAACTCCATCTAATATGTGCACCTCCATATAATGAACACATCCATCTAATATGGCACCTAGCATCTCCATTTAATATGGGCACATTCATCTAACAGGAACCTTCATCTAATATGAGCACTTTCATCTAATATGCCACGATGAGAGGATGTGATGTAGAAGGCCAAAGGACGTCCGGGACCCCACTAAATGTGTGTCTCAGATAAAGAGGCATGCAGGTCCATTTGCCAGACACATGGACAGCTGGTGTCCTCTTTAAATCAAGAAATGTCCCACACCAGAAAACTGCCCAGACCAGAGAACAGTCCACTCCACAGAATGATCCAGTTCAGATAACGGCCTAGACAAAAGAACGACCCAGACCAGAAAACAGCCCAGACCAGAAAATGGCTCAGACCTGAGAACAGAGCAGACTTGAGACTCATGAAGGCCTCTTTAAGCTCCACTCTCGGGTGTCCTAGGAGACTGTAAGGTTCAGAGAACAAGATGTGATAACTGAGTCCTCAGTGCTGTTAGATAAGACCATAATCAGCATCCCATGGTGCTCCTCACCTACTTAATGTCCCTGTCCTGCACCCAGTGTCTGACCACAGCAATAAGAATGAAGGAGCATGGAGGTCTCCTACAGCAAGAGACAACAATGACCATACATGTATAAAGTAAACAAGCCTTCCCTAAAGCCCGACAGTCAAGAAATTCTGATAATCTGGCACCACTGCCATCAGTCCTCACATCTAGAGCGCGTCCCCAGCATCCAAACCCTTCATTCCTCACATCCCAAACTCCCAGCACCAGGACCCATCAGTCCTCAAATCTAGTAACTTTCCAGCAGCCGGACCCTTCAGCCCTCACATCCCGTTTCATGGCCCAGGGAGCCGGACCCATCAGTGCCCACATACCGTACACAGTCCCAGACCTGGACCCATCAGCCCTCACATTCTGTACTCAGGCCCAGCACCTGGACCCTTGAGCTGTCATTTCTAGTCCACAGTCTAAGCTCCCGGACCCATCAGTCCTCACATCCCGTACATCCAGCACCCGGACCCATCAGTCCTCACATCCTGTACACCCAGCACCCGGACCCATCAGTCCTCACATCCCGCACACCCAGCACCTGGACCCATCAGTCCTCACATTCTGTACACCCAGCAACCGGACCCATCAGCCCTCACATCCTGTACACCCAGCACCTAGACCCATCAGTCCTCACATCCCGTACACCCAGACCCATCAGCCCTCACATCTCGTACACCCAACACCCAGACCCATCAGCCCTCACATCCCGTACACCCAGCACCCGGACCCATCAGTCCTCACATCCTGTACACCCAGCACCTGGACCCATCAGTCCTCACATCCCGTACACCCAGCACCTGGACCCATCAGTCCTCACATTCTGTACACCCAGCACCCAGACCCATCAGTCCTCACATCCTGTACACCCAGCACCCGGACCCATCAGTCCTCACATCCCGTACACCCAGCACCCGGACCCATCAGTCCTCACATCCCGTACACCCAGCACCCGGACCCATCAGTCCTCACATCCTGTACACCCAGCACTCGGACCCATCAGTCCTCACATCCTGTACACCCAGCAACCGGACCCATCAGTTCTCACATCCTGTACACCCAGCACCAGGACCCATCAGTCCTCACATGCTGTACACCCAGCACCCGGACCCATCAGTCCTCACATTCTGTACACCCAGCAACTGGACCCATCAGCCCTCACATCCCGTACACCCAGCACCCGGACCCATCAGCCCTCACATCCCGTACACCCAGCACCCGGACCCATAAGCCCTCACATCCTGTACACCCAGTACCCGGGCCCATCAGTCCTCACATCCTGTACACCCAGCACCCGGAACCATCAGTCCTCACATCCGGTACACCCAACACCCGGACCCCAGTCCTCACATCCTGTACACCCAGCAACCGGACCCATCAGCCCTCACATCCTGTACACCCAGCACCCGGACCCATCAGCCCTCACATCCTGTACACCCAGCACCCGGACCCATCAGTCCTCACATCACGTACACCCAGCACCCGGACTCATCAGTCCTCACATCCTGTACACCCAGCACTCGGACCCATCAGTCCTCACATCCTGTACACCCAGCACCAGGACCCATCAGTCCTCACATGCTGTACATCTCGTACACCCAGCACCCGGACCCATCAGTCCTCACATTCTGTACACCCAGCAACCGGACCCATCAGCCCTCAAATTCTGTACACCCAGCAACCGGACCCATCAGTCCTCACATCCTGTACACCCAGCACCCGGACCCATCAGTCCTCACATCCTGTACACCCAGCAACCGGACCCATCAGTCCTCAAATTCTGTACACCCAGCAACCGGACCCATCAGTCCTTACATCCCGTACACCCAGCACCCGGACCCATCAGCCCTCACATCCTGTAAACCCAGCACCCAGACCCATCAGTCCTCACATCCTGTACATCTCGTACACCCAGCAACCGGACCCATCAGCCCTCACATCCCGTACACCCAGCTCCCGGACCCATCAGCCCTCACATCCTGTACACCCAGTACCCGGACCCATCAGTCCTCACATCCGTACACCCAGCACCCGGACCCATCAGTCCTCACATCCTGTACACCCAGCTCCCGGACCCATCAGTCCTCACATCCTGTACACCCAGCACCTGGACCCATCAGTCCTCACATCCTGTACACGGCCCCAGCACCTGGACCCATCAGTACTCACATCCCATACACAGCTCCAGCACCCGGACCCATCAGTCCTCTCATCCTGTACACAGCTCCAGCACCCAGACCCATCAGTCCTCACATCATGTACATGGCTCCAGCACCTGGACCCATCAGTCCTCACATCCTGTACACGGCCCCAGCACCCGGACCCATCAGTCCTCACATCCCATACACAGCTCCAGCACCCGGACCCATCAGTCCTCTCATCCTGTACACAGCTCCAGCACCCGGACCCATCAGTCCTCTCATCCTGTACACGGCCCCAGCACCCGGACCCAGCAGTACTCACATCCCATAAACAGCTCCAGCACCCAGACCCATCAGTCCTCACATCATGTACATGGCTCCAGCACCTGGACCCATCAGTCCTCACATCCTGTACACGGCCCCAGCACCCGGACCCATCAGTCCTCACATCCCATACACAGCTCCAGCACCCGGACCCATCAGTCCTCTCATCCTGTACACAGCTCCAGCACCCGGACCCATCAGTCCTCTCATCCTGTACACAGCTCCAGCACCCGGACCCATCAGTCCTCACATCCTGTACACGGCCCCAGCACCCGGACCCATCAGTCCTCACATCCTGTACACGGCCCCAGCACCCGGACCCATCAGTCCTCTCATCCTGTACACAGCTCCAGCACCCGGACCCATCAGTCCTCTCATCATGTACACGGCCCCAGCACCCGGACCCATCAGTCCTCACATCCTGTACACGGCCCCAGCACCCGGACCCATCAGTCCTCTCATCCTGTACACAGCTCCAGCACCCGGACCCATCAGTCCTCAAATCCTGTACACGGCCCCAGCACATGGACCCATCAGTACTCACATCCCATACACAGCTCCAGCACCCGGACCCATCAGTCCTCTCATCCTGTACATGGCCCCAGCACCCGGACCCATCAGTCCTCTCATCCTGTACACGGCCCCAGCACCCGGACCCATCAGTCCTCTCATCCTGTACACGGCCCCAGCACATGGACCCATCAGCCCTCACATCCCATACACAGCTCCAGCACATGGACCCATCAGTCCTCACATCCCATACACAGCTCCAGCACCCGGACCCATCAGTCCTCTCATCCTGTACATGGCCCCAGCACCCGGACCCATCAGCCCTCACATCCCATACACAGCTCCAGCACCCGGACCCATCAGTCCTCTCATCCTGTACACGGCCCCAGCACCTGGACCCATCAGTCCTCTCATCCTGTACACGGCCCCAGCACCCGGACCCATCAGTCCTCTCATCCTGTACACGGCTCCAGCACCCGGACCCATCAGTCCTCTCATCCTGTACACAGCCCCAGCACCCGGACCCATCAGTCCTCTCATCCTGTACACAGCCCCAGCACCCGGACCCATCAGTCCTCTCATCCTGTACACGGCCCCAGCACCCGGACCCATCAGTCCTCTCATCCTGTACACGGCTCCAGCACCCGGACCCATCAGTCCTCTCATCCTGTACACAGCCCCAGCACCCGGACCCATCAGTCCTCTCATCCCATACACAGCTCCAGCACCCGGACCCATCAGTCCTCTCATCCTGTACACAGCTCCAGCACCCGGACCCATCAGTCCTCTCATCCTGTACACAGCCCCAGCACCCGGACCCATCAGTCCTCTCATCCTGTACACGGCCCCAGCACCCGGACCCATCAGTCCTCTCATCCTGTACACAGCCCCAGCACATGGACCCATCAGCCCTCACATACCATACACAGCTCCAGCACATGGACCCATCAGTCCTCACATCCCATACACAGCTCCAGCACCCGGACCCATCAGTCCTCTCATCCTGTACACAGCCCCAGCACCTGGACCCATCAGTCCTCTCATCCTGTACACAGCCCCAGCACATGGACCCATCAGCCCTCACATCCCATACACAGCTCCAGCACATGGACCCATCAGTCCTCACATCCCATACACAGCTCCAGCACCCGGACCCATCAGTCCTCTCATCCTGTACATGGCCCCAGCACCCGGACCCATCAGTCCTCACATCCTGTACACAGCTCCAGCACCCGGACCCATCAGTCCTCACATCCTGTACACAGCTCCAGCACATGGACCCATCAGTCCTCACATCCCATACACAGCTCCAGCACCCGGACCCATCAGTCCTCTCATCCTGTACACGGCCCCAGCACCCGGACCCATCAGTCCTCTCATCCTGTACACAGCCCCAGCACCCGGACCCATCAGTCCTCTCATCCTGTACACAGCCCCAGCACCCGGACCCATCAGTCCTCTCATCCTGTACACGGCCCCAGCACCCGGACCCATCAGTCCTCTCATCCTGTACACGGCTCCAGCACCCGGACCCATCAGTCCTCTCATCCTGTACACGGCCCCAGCACCCGGACCCATCAGTCCTCTCATCCTGTACACGGCTCCAGCACCGGACACATCAGTCCTCTCATCCTGTACACAGCCCCAGCACCCGGACCCATCAGTCCTCTCATCCTGTACACAGCTCCAGCACCCGGACCCATCAGTCCTCTCATCCTGTACACAGCTCCAGCACCCGGACCCATCAGTCCTCTCATCCTGTACACAGCCCCAGCACCCGGACCCATCAGTCCTCTCATCCTGTACACAGCCCCAGCACATGGACCCATCAGCCCTCACATCCCATACACAGCTCCAGCACATGGACCCATCAGTCCTCACATCCCATACACAGCTCCAGCACCCGGACCCATCAGTCCTCTCATCCTGTACATGGCCCCAGCACCCGGACCCATCAGTCCTCACATCCTGTACACAGCTCCAGCACCCGGACCCATCAGTCCTCACATCCTGTACACAGCTCCAGCACATGGACCCATCAGTCCTCACATCCCATACACAGCTCCAGCACCCGGACCCATCAGTCCTCTCATCCTGTACACGGCCCCAGCACCCGGACCCATCAGTCCTCACATCCTGTACACGGCCCCAGCACCCAGACCCATCAGTCCTCACATACTGTACATGGCCCCAGCACCCGGACCCATCAGTCCTCTCATCCTGTACACAGCTCCAGCACCCGGACCCATCAGTCCTCTGATCCTGTACACAGCTCCAGCACCCGGACCCATCAGTCCTCAAATCCTGTACACGGCCCCAGCACATGGACCCATCAGTACTCACATCCCATACACAGCTCCAGCACCCGGACCCATCAGTCCTCACATCCTGTACACGGCCCCAGCACATGGACCCATCAGTACTCACATCCCACACACAGCTCCAGCACATGGACCCATCAGTCCTCACATCCTGTACACGGCCCCAGCACCCAGACCCATCAGTCCTCACATACTGTACATGGCTCCAGCACCCGGACCCATCAGTCCTCACATCCTGTACACGGCCCCAGCACCCAGACCCATCAGTCCTCACATACTGTACATGGCCCCAGCACCCCGACCCATCAGTCCTCACATCCTGTACACGGCCCCAGCACCCGGACCCATCAGTCCTCACATCCTGTACACGGCCCCAGCACCTGGACCCATCAGTCCTCTCATCCTGTACATGGCCCCAGCACCTGGACCCATCAGTCCTCTCATCCTGTACATGGCCCCAGCACCCGGACCCATCAGTCCTCACATCCTGTACACGGCCCCAGCACATGGACCCATCAGCCCTCACATCCCATACACAGCTCCAGCACATGGACCCATCAGTCCTCACATCCCATACACAGCTCCAGCACCCGGACCCATCAGTCCTCTCATCCTGTACACGGCCCCAGCACCCGGACCCATCAGTCCTCTCATCCTGTACACAGCCCCAGCACCCGGACCCATCAGTCCTCTCATCCTGTACACAGCTCCAGCACCCGGACCCATCAGTCCTCTCATCCTGTACACGGCTCCAGCACCCGGACCCATCAGTCCTCTCATCCTGTACACGGCCCCAGCACCCGGACCCATCAGTCCTCTCATCCTGTACACGGCTCCAGCACCCGGACCCATCAGTCATCTCATCCTGTACACAGCCCCAGCACCCGGACCCATCAGTCCTCTCATCCCATACACAGCTCCAGCACCCGGACCCATCAGTCCTCTCATCCTGTACACAGCTCCAGCACCCGGACCCATCAGTCCTCTCATCCTGTACACAGCCCCAGCACCCGGACCCATCAGTCCTCTCATCCTGTACACGGCCCCAGCACCCGGACCCATCAGTCCTCTCATCCTGTACACAGCTCCAGCACCCGGACCCATCAGTCCTCTCATCCTGTACACGGCCCCAGCACCCGGACCCATCAGTCCTCTCATCCTGTACACAGCCCCAGCACCCGGACCCATCAGTCCTCTCATCCTGTACACAGCTCCAGCACCCGGACCCATCAGTCCTCTCATCCTGTACACGGCTCCAGCACCCGGACCCATCAGTCCTCTCATCCTGTACACGGCCCCAGCACCCGGACCCATCAGTCCTCTCATCCTGTACACGGCTCCAGCACCCGGACCCATCAGTCCTCTCATCCCATACACAGCTCCAGCACCCGGACCCATCAGTCCTCTCATCCTGTACACAGCTCCAGCACCCGGACCCATCAGTCCTCTCATCCTGTACACAGCCCCAGCACCCGGACCCATCAGTCCTCTCATCCTGTACACGGCCCCAGCACCCGGACCCATCAGTCCTCTCATCCTGTACACAGCCCCAGCACATGGACCCATCAGCCCTCACATCCCATACACAGCTCCAGCACATGGACCCATCAGTCCTCACATCCCATACACAGCTCCAGCACCCGGACCCATCAGTCCTCTCATCCTGTACACAGCCCCAGCACCCGGACCCATCAGTCCTCTCATCCTGTACACAGCCCCAGCACATGGACCCATCAGCCCTCACATCCCATACACAGCTCCAGCACATGGACCCATCAGTCCTCACATCCCATACACAGCTCCAGCACCCGGACCCATCAGTCCTCTCATCCTGTACATGGCCCCAGCACCCGGACCCATCAGTCCTCACATCCTGTACACAGCTCCAGCACCCGGACCCATCAGTCCTCACATCCTGTACACAGCTCCAGCACATGGACCCATCAGTCCTCACATCCCATACACAGCTCCAGCACCCGGACCCATCAGTCCTCTCATCCTGTACACGGCCCCAGCACCCGGACCCATCAGTCCTCACATCCTGTACACGGCCCCAGCACCCAGACCCATCAGTCCTCACATACTGTACATGGCCCCAGCACCCGGACCCATCAGTCCTCTCATCCTGTACACAGCTCCAGCACCCGGACCCATCAGTCCTCTGATCCTGTACACAGCTCCAGCACCCGGACCCATCAGTCCTCAAATCCTGTACACGGCCCCAGCACATGGACCCATCAGTACTCACATCCCATACACAGCTCCAGCACCCGGACCCATCAGTCCTCTCATCCTGTACACGGCCCCAGCACCCGGACCCATCAGTCCTCACATCCTGTACACGGCCCCAGCACCCAGACCCATCAGTCCTCACATACTGTACATGGCTCCAGCACCCGGACCCATCAGTCCTCACATCCTGTACACGGCCCCAGCACCCAGACCCATCAGTCCTCACATACTGTACATGGCCCCAGCACCCGGACCCATCAGTCCTCACATCCTGTACACGGCCCCAGCACCCGGACCCATCAGTCCTCACATCCTGTACACGGCCCCAGCACCTGGACCCATCAGTCCTCTCATCCTGTACATGGCCCCAGCACCCGGACCCATCAGTCCTCACATCCTGTACACGGCCCCAGCACATGGACCCATCAGCCCTCACATCCCATACACAGCTCCAGCACATGGACCCATCAGTCCTCACATCCTGTACACGGCCCCAGCACCCGGACCCATCAGTCCTCACATCCTGTACATGGCCCCAGCACCCGGACCCATCAGTCCTCACATCCTGTACACGGCCCCAGCACCCGGACCCATCAGTCCTCTCATCCTGTACACGGCCCCAGCACCCGGACCCATCAGCCCTCACATCCCATACACAGCTCCAGCACCCGGACCCATCAGTCCTCACATCCTGTACACGGCCCCAGCACCCGGACCCATCAGTCCTCACATCCTGTACATGGCCCCAGCACCCGGACCCATCAGCCCTCACATCCCATACACAGCTCCAGCACATGGACCCATCAGTCCTCTCATCCTGTACACAGCTCCAGCACCCGGACCCATCAGTCCTCACATCCTGTACACGGCCCCAGCACCCGGACCCATCAGTCCTCTCATCCTGTACATGGCCCCAGCACCTGGACCCATCAGTCCTCTCATCCTGTACATGGCCCCAGCACCCGGACCCATCAGTCCTCACATCCCATACACAGCTCCAGCACATGGACCCATCAGTCCTCTCATCCTGTACACAGCTCCAGCACCCGGACCCATCAGTCCTCACATCCTGTACACGGCCCCAGCACCCGGACCCATCAGTCCTCTCATCCTGTACACGGCCCCAGCACATGGACCCATCAGCCCTCACATCCCATACACAGCTCCAGCACATGGACCCATCAGTCCTCTCATCCTGTACACAGCTCCAGCACCCGGACCCATCAGTCCTCTCATCCTGTACATGGCCCCAGCACCTGGACCCATCAGTCCTCACATCCTGTACACGGCCCCAGCACCCGGACCCATCAGTCCTCACATCCCATACACAGCTCCAGCACATGGACCCATCAGTCCTCTCATCCTGTACACAGCTCCAGCACCCGGACCCATCAGTCCTCTCATCCTGTACACGGCCCCAGCACCCGGACCCATCAGTCCTCTCATCCTGTACATGGCCCCAGCACCTGGACCCATCAGTCCTCACATCCTGTACACGGCCCCAGCACCCGGACCCATCAGTCCTCACATCCTGTACACGGCCCCAGCACATGGACCCATCAGTCCTCACATCCTGTACACGGCCCCAGCACCTGGACCCATCAGTCCTCTCATCCTGTACATGGCCCCAGCACCCAGACCCATCAGTCCTCACATACTGTACATGGCCCCAGCACCCGGACCCATCAGTCCTCACATCCTGTACATGGCCCCAGCACCTGGACCCATCAGTCCTCACATACTGTACATGGCCCCAGCACCTGGACCCATCAGTCCTCTCATCCTGTACATGGCCCCAGCACCCGGACCCATCAGTCCTCTCATCCTGTACACAGCTCCAGCACCCGGACCCATCAGTCCTCTCATCCTGTACACAGCTCCAGCACCCGGACCCATCAGTCCTCTCATCCTGTACATGGCCCCAGCACCCAGACCCATCATGATAGTAAAGCAGAACTTGGTCTCCGGGGACACATTTCAGTCCTGGTGGAGACTACAAGCCCCAGCAGAGCCATACACAGCGCACAGGTGGTTTCTCATTATCCTGAATTGTGGAGAAGTGTCAGATACCAGGATGGGGGTTTATTGAATATTCATGACTGTGGTAGACGCCATTTTGTCCCTATAGTGGCCCTCTTACTGGGGAGTTCGGGGCCCTGATGTCAGGGGGTTGCTATGTCTCCGGCATGGGCCACGTCCATCCTGCATCTCCATCCATATTAATGATGGATGACAGGAAGGAGCTGTCACCGGGGGGCTTCTCAGCAGCGTCCAGGCCTCGGCAACAAAAGGCTGCACAACAGAGGAGGACTACAGGCAGCAGCATGTCTCCGAGCCCCCACCGTGTCCCAGCTGTGGCCGGTCATGTATGAGGGGTCTGCAGCATCTGCCGGGGAATATGGAGGCTACGCGGCATCTCATCATTTACATGATATAATCCTACACGGGCTGCAGCATCCCCCCACCCCCATCATCCTCCCTCTCCGACCACCCCCCATCTCCGGTACCCACCGTCTTATCCAATCTGCATCCTCTTCTATCCAGCGGCCCCCAGCATCAGCCGTCATCCTCTGCCCCCCACGTATGGCTGCCCTCCCCGACTCCCATCTTCATGGCTCCCTTCTCTTCTTCCCAGGCTCCTGTATCTCTCCAGCATCCCCTCACCCCTCTCCTATCTCACCAAGCCGCGGGCCCCCTCCCCTTGGTTTCGCCGAGTCTCCCTCGCCCCCTCCTCTACCTCACACTCAGCTGGTGCAGATGCAGCGCTGCCTCTCTGGGGACCCCATGTATTTTTATTTTGCCTGCAGGTACAGAAATGGCCGAGCAGAGCCGACGTGTGCCCCGAAATGTGCGCTCAATGTGTGCCCCGAAATGTGCGCTCCAGTGTGTGCCCAGAAACGTGCGCTCAATGTGTGCCCCAAAATGTGTGCCTCAGTGTGTGCCCCAAAACGTGCGCTCAATGTGTGCCCCAAAATGTGTGCCCCAAACGTGCGCTTAATGTGTGCCCCGAAATGTGCGCTCAATGTGTGCCCCAAAATGTGTGCCTCAGTGTGTGCCCCGAAACGTGCGCTCAATGTGTGCCCCAAAATGTGTGCCCCGAAACGTGCGCTTAATGTGTGCCCCGAAATGTGCGCTCAATGTGTGCCCCAAAATGTGCGCTCCAGTGTGTGCCCCGAAACGTGCGCTCAATGTGTGCCCCAAAATGTGCGCCCCAGTGTGTGCCCCGAAACGTGCGCTCAATGTGTGCCCCAAAATGAGCGCCCCGAAACGTGCGCTTAATGTGTGCCCCGAAATGTGCGCTCAATGTGTGCCCCAAAATGTGCGCCTCAGTGTGTGCCCCGAAACGTGCGCTCAATGTGTACCCCAAAATGTGCGCCCCAGTGTGTGCCCCGAAACGTGCGCTCAATGTGTGCCCCAAAATGTGCGCCCCGAAACGTGCGCTTAATGTGTGCCCCAAAATGTGCGCCCCAGTGTGTGCCACGAAATGTGCGCTCAATGTGTGCCCCAAAATGTGCGCCTCAGTGTGTGCCCCGAAACGTGCGCTCAATGTGTACCCCAAAATGTGCGCCCCAGTGTGTGCCCCGAAACGTGCGCTCAATGTGTGCCCCGAAATGTGAGCTCAATGTGTGCCCCAAAATGTGCGCCCCGAAACGTGCGCTTAATGTGTGCCCCGAAATGTGCGCTCAATGTGTGCCCCAAAATGTGCGCCTCAGTGTGCCCCGAAACGTGCGCTCAATGTGTACCCCAAAATGTGCTCCCCAGTGTGTGCCCCGAAACGTGAGCTCAATGTGTGCCCCAAATGTGCGCTTAATGTGTGCCCTGAAACATGCGCTCAATGTGTGCCCCAAAATGTGCGCCCCAGTGTGTGCCCCGAAACGTGCGCTCAATGTGTGCCCCAAAATGTGCGCCCCAGTGTGTGCCCCGAAACGTGCGCTCAATGTGTGCCCCAAAATGTGCGCCCCAGTGTGTGCCCCGAAATGTGCGCCCCAGTGAATACCCCGAAGTGTGTGCCCTGAAATGTGCGTCCTAGTGCGTACCCGGAAGTGTGTGCCCTGAAATGTGCGCTCAATGTGTGCCCCAATATGCGTGCACCCCAGTGCATACCTCCAAAGTGTGTGCCCCGAAATGCTCGCCCCATTATGTGCCCCAGTGTATGCCCTGAAATGTGCGCCCCAGTGTGTGCCCCGAAATGTAAGCCCCAGTGTGTGCTCAATGTGTGCCCCGATGTTTGCCCAGAAATGTGCCCCCAATCTGTACCCCGACGGGTGTGCTCCGAAGCGTGTGTCATGAAATGTGCATGGGCGCCCCAATGCGTACCCCTAAGTGTGTGTCCCAGTGCAAACCCTGAAGTGTGTGCCCCGAACTATGTTCCCCTATGTATGCGTGTAGTGAGCAAGTGGCCGGTGCTGGGGGGGCACTATGGGGTCACCAGCCCCCTCACCCACCGCACCCTTCATGGCACTCACAGATGCTGGGGGGTACTCGGGGGTCACCAGCCCCCTCCATGGCACTCACAGGTGCTGGGGGGTACTCGGGGGTCACCAGCCCCCTCCATGGCACAGACAGGTGCTGGGGTACTCGGGGATCCCTGTCCCCCCTCCATGGCACTGACAGGTGCTGGGGTACTCGGGGGTCCCTGGCCCCCTCCATGGCACTGACAGGTGCTGGGGGTACTCGGGGGTCCCTGGCCCCCTCCGTGGCACTGACAGGTGCTGGGGTACTCGGGGTCCCTGGCCCCCTCCATGGCACTGACAGGTGCTGGGGTACTCGAGGGTCCCTGGCCCCCTCCATGGCACTGACAGGTGCTGGGGTGCTCGAGGGTCCCTGGCCCCCTCCATGGCACTGACAGGTGCTGGGGGTACTCGGGGGTCCCTGGCCCCCTCCGTGGCACTGACAGGTGCTGGGGTGCTCGAGGGTCCCTGGCCCCCTCCATGGCACTGACAGGTGCTGGGGGTACTCGGGGGTCCCTGGCCCCCTCCATGGCACTGACAGGTGCTGGGGTACTCGAGGGTCCCTGGCCCCCTCCATGGCACTGACAGGTGCTGGGGTACTCGGGGGTCCCTGGCCACTCCATGGTAATGACAGGTGCTTGGGTACTCGGGGGTCACTGGCCTCCTCCATGGCACTGACAGGTGCTGGGGTACTCGGGGGTCCCTGGCCCCCTCCATGGCACTGACAGGTGCTGGGGTACTCGGGGGTCCCTGGCCCCCTCTGTGGCACTGACAGGTGCTGGGGGTACTCGGGGGTCCCTGGCCCCCTCCGTGGCACTGACAGGTGATGGGGTACTCGGGGGTCCGTGACCCCCTCCATGGTACTGACAGGTGCTGGGGTCCTCGGGGGTCCCTGGCCCCCTCCGTGGCACTGACAGGTGCTGGGGTACTCGGGGGTCCCTGGCCCCCTCTGTGGCACTGACAGGTGCTGGGGGTACTCGGGGGTCCCTGGCCCCCTCCGTGGCACTGACAGGTGATGGGGTCCTCGGAGGTCCCTGGCCCCCTCCGTGGCACTGACAGGTGCTGGGGTCCTCGGGGGTCCCTGGCCCCCTATGTGGCACTGACAGGTGCTGGGGTACTCGGGGGTCCCTGGCCCCCTCCGTGGCACTGACAGGTGCTGGGGTACTCGGGGGTCCCTGGCTCCCTCCATGGCACTGACAGGTGCTGGGGTACTCGGGGGTCCCTGGCCCCCTCCGTGGCACTGACAGGTGCTGGGGTACTCGGGGGTCCCTGGCCCCCTCCATGGTAATGACAGGTGCTGGGGTACTCGGGGGTCCCTGGCCCCCTCCATGGTAATGACAGGTGCTGGGGTCCTCGGGGGTCCCTGGTCCCCTCCGTGGCACTGACAGGTGCTGGGGTCCTCGGGGGTCCCTGGCCCCCTCCGTGGCACTGACAGGTGCTGGGGTACTCGGGGGTCCCTGGCCCCCTCTGTGGCACTGACAGGTGCTGGGGTCCCTGGCCCCCTCCGTGGCACTGACAGGTGCTGGGGTCCTCGGGGGTCCCTGGCCCCCTCCGTGGCACTGACAGGTGCTGGGGTCCTCGGGGGTCCCTGGCCCCTCCATGGCACTGACAGGTGCTGGGGTACTCGGGGGTCCCTGGCCCCTCCGTGGCACTGACAGGTGCTGGGGTACTCGGGGGTCCCTGGCCCCCTCCGTGGCACTGACAGGTGCTGGGGTACTCGGGGGTCCCTGGCTCCCTCCATGGCACTGACAGGTGCTGGGGTACTCGGGGGTCCCTGGCCCCCTCCGTGGCACTGACAGGTGCTGGGGTACTCGGGGGTCCCTGGCCCCCTCCATGGTAATGACAGGTGCTGGGGTCCTCGGGGGTCCCTGGTCCCCTCCGTGGCACTGACAGGTGCTGGGGTCCTCGGGGGTCCCTGGCCCCCTCCATGGTAATGAGAGGTGCTGGGGTCCTCGGGGGTCCCTGGTCCCCTCCGTGGCACTGACAGGTGCTGGGGTCCTCGGGGGTCCCTGGCCCCCTCCGTGGCACTGACAGGTGCTGGGGTACTCGGGGGTCCCTGGCCCCCTCCGTGGCACTGACAGGTGCTGGGGTACTCGGGGGTCCCTGGCCCCCTCCATGGCACTGACAGGTAGTGGGGTCCTCGGGGGTCCCTGGCCCCCTCCATGGCAATGACAGGTGCTGGGGTCCTCGGGGGTCCCTGGTCCCCTCCGTGGCACTGACAGGTGCTGGGGTCCTCGGGGGTAACTGGCCCCCTCCATGGTAATGACAGGTGCTGGGGTCCTCGGGGGTCCCTGGTCCCCTCCGTGGCACTGACAGGTGCTGGGGTCCTCGGGGGTCCCTGGCCCCCTCCGTGGCACTGACAGGTGCTGGGGTCCTCGGGGGTCCCTGGTCCCCTCCGTGGCACTGACAGGTTCTGGGGTCCTCGGGGGTCCCTGGCCCCCTCCGTGGCACTGACAGGTAGTGGGGTCCTCGGGGGTCCCTGGCCCCCTCCATGGTAATGACAGGTGCTGGGGTCCTCGGGGGTCCCTGGTCCCTTCCGTGGCACTGACAGGTGCTGGGGTCCTCGGGGGTCCCTGGCCCCCTCCATGGTAATGACAGGTGCTGGGGTCCTCGGGGGTCCCTGGCCCCCTCCGTGGCACTGACAGGTGCTGGGGTACTCGGGGGTCCCTGGCCCCCTCCATGGCACTGACAGGTGCTGGGGTCCTCGGGGGTCCCTGGTCCCCTCCGTGGCACTGACAGGTGCTGGGGTCCTCGGGGGTCCCTGGCCCCCTCCGTGGCACTGACAGGTGCTGGGGTACTCGGGGGTCCCTGGCCCCCTCCGTGGCACTGACAGGTGCTGGGGTACTCGGGGGTCCCTGGCCCCCTCCATGGTACTGACAGGTAGTGGGATCCTCGGGGGTCCCTGGCCCCTCCGTGGCACTGACATTTTCGCTGATGGCCCCTCCGCCCCCGGTCAGCCGCTGCCTGTGTGGCATCTAGGGGGCTACATGGTGACGGACGGTCCTCCACAGAGCAGGACCCCGGTGATGAGAATCTGGGTCAGGAGTAAACAGCGGCGGCGGAGCGGCCATGGACCGGAGAAGACGCGGATGCTGCTTACCTCCCGCAACACGATGGAGGCGACGATCCCGGCGGCGGAGACGCAGCAGCAGCAGCACAGCCCTGAGGAGGAGCGGCCGTGTCAGCTCATGGCCGGGGCACCCGGGAGGAAGGCGGCAGCTGACGGCGTCTCCTCACAAGCCTCCGCTCCTCACAAGCCGCTGCCAGAAGAAAAACCATTTTGTGGAGGAGGAGGAGGAGGAGGAGGGAGAGGAGGATGCAGATCAGGGGGCCGGAGAAGGCAGCACTGTCAGGGAGATCCCAGCCCAGACCCCGGAGCTGACATCTGGGGGTCTCAGACCCTGGGGGAGTTGGGGCAGCATCAGCCAGTGCAGCCCTGGGGACCACACACAGGTGCATTGTGGGGAGGGGCCATCACTGGGACCACCGAGTAGGGCAGGGCCGACCGGGGGGCCATATAAGAATGGGGTTCTGTTCCAGGGGACACACTACTATTGTAGCGTCACTAATTGCTCATTATTGGGGTCTCCTCAGCTGTAACGCTGGTGGGGTCAGTGCAGAACCCACAACGGTTCTCGGGGGACCTTCAGGAGGCGATGGAGGATATTTGGGGGGATTCTCGTTACTAAGATAACATTTGGGGCTCGATCGATGACGATCCTCACAGGGAACGCGCTTGGGGCTCCATATTAATCTTTCATGGATTATGTATGTGGATCCCATTACTGGGACATCACAAGATTGTTAATGGGGGCGACAATCAAGGGATATTCAAGGGTTAAGATATCGGGGGTCACAAAACGGGAACAGGGACAGCAGCAAAATGTAGCAGACGTCATCTCTATCATTGTGGAGGAGCAGTCCGGTCATCATCTCTATCATTGTGGAGGAGCAGTCCGGTCGTCATCTCTATCATTGTGGGGGAGCAGTCCGGTCGTCATCTCTATCATTGTGGGGGAGCAGTCCGGTCATCATCTCTATCATTGTGGAGGAGCAGTCCGGTCATCATCTCTATCATTGTGGAGGGAGCAGTCCGGTCGTCATCTCTATCATTGTGGAGGAGCAGTCCGGTCATCATCTCTATCATTGTGGAGGAGCAGTCCGGTCATCATCTCTATCATTGTGGAGGGAGCAGTCCGGTCATCATCTCTATCATTGTGGAGGAGCAGTCCGGTCGTCATCTCTATCATTGTGGGGGAGAAGTCCGGTCATCATCTCTATCATTGTGGGGGAGCAGTCCGGTCGTCATCTCTATCATTGTGGAGGAGCAGTCCGGTCATCATCTCTATCATTGTGGAGGAGCAGTCCGGTCATCATCTCTATCATTGTGGGGGAGCAGTCCGGTCGTCATCTCTATCATTGTAGAGGAGCAGTCCGGTCATCATCTCTATCATTGTGGAGGAGCAGTCCGGCGTCATCTCTATCATTGTGGGGGAGCAGTCCGGTCGTCATCTCTATCATTGTGGAGGAGCAGTCCGGTCATTATCTCTATCATTGTGGGGGAGCAGTCCGGTCATCATCTCTATCATTGTGGAGGAGCAGTCCGGCGTCATCTCTATCATTGTGGGGGAGCAGTCCGGTCGTCATCTCTATCATTGTGGAGGAGCAGTCCGGTCGTCATCTCTATCATTGTAGAGGAGCAGTCCGGTCATCATCTCTATCATTGTGGGGGAACAGTCCGGTCGTCATCTCTATCATTGTGGAGGAGCAGTCCGGTCGTCATCTCTATCATTGTGGAGGAGCAGTCCGGTCATCATCTCTATCATTGTGGAGGGAGCAGTCCGGTCATCATCTCTATCATTGTGGAGGAGCAGTCCGGTCGTCATCTCTATCATTGTGGGGGAGAAGTCCGGTCGTCATCTCTATCATTGTGGAGGAGCAGTCCGGTCGTCATCTCTATCATTGTGGAGGGAGCAGTCCGGTCGTCATCTCTATCATTGTGGAGGAGCAGTCCGGTCGTCATCTCTATCATTGTGGAGGAGCAGTCCGGTCGTCATCTCTATCATTGTGGAGGAGCAGTCCGGTCATCATCTCTATCATTGTGGAGGGAGCAGTCCGGTCGTCATCTCTATCATTGTGGAGGGAGCAGTCCGGTCATCATCTCTATTATTGTGGAGGATCAGTCCGGTCGTCATCTCTATCATTGTGGAGGAGCAGTCCGGTCGTCATCTTTATCATTGTGGAGGAGCAGTCCGGTCGTCATTTCTATCATTGTGGAGGAGCAGTCCGGTCTTCATCTCTATCATTGTGGAGGAGCAGTCCGGTCATCATCTCTATCATTGTGGAGGAGCAGTCCGGTCGTCATTTCTATCATTGTGGAGGAGCAGTCCGGTCGTCATTTCTATCATTGTGGAGGAGCAGTCCGGTCATCATCTCTATCATTGTGGGGGAGCAGTCCGGTCGTCATCTCTATCATTGTGGAGGAGCAGTCCGGTCATCATCTCTATCATTGTGGAGGAGCAGTCCGGTCATCATCTCTATCATTGTGGGGGAGCAGTCCGGTCGTCATCTCTATCATTGTAGAGGAGCAGTCCGGTCATCATCTCTATCATTGTGGAGGAGCAGTCCGGCGTCATCTCTATCATTGTGGGGGAGCAGTCCGGTCGTCATCTCTATCATTGTGGAGGAGCAGTCCGGTCATTATCTCTATCATTGTGGGGGAGCAGTCCGGTCATCATCTCTATCATTGTGGAGGAGCAGTCCGGCGTCATCTCTATCATTGTGGGGGAGCAGTCCGGTCGTCATCTCTATCATTGTGGAGGAGCAGTCCGGTCGTCATCTCTATCATTGTAGAGGAGCAGTCCGGTCATCATCTCTATCATTGTGGGGGAACAGTCCGGTCGTCATCTCTATCATTGTGGAGGAGCAGTCCGGTCGTCATCTCTATCATTGTGGAGGAGCAGTCCGGTCATCATCTCTATCATTGTGGACGGAGCAGTCCGGTCATCATCTCTATCATTGTGGAGGAGCAGTCCGGTCGTCATCTCTATCATTGTGGGGGAGAAGTCCGGTCGTCATCTCTATCATTGTGGAGGAGCAGTCCGGTCGTCATCTCTATCATTGTGGAGGGAGCAGTCCGGTCGTCATCTCTATCATTGTGGAGGAGCAGTCCGGTCGTCATCTCTATCATTGTGGAGGAGCAGTCCGGTCGTCATCTCTATCATTGTGGAGGAGCAGTCCGGTCATCATCTCTATCATTGTGGAGGGAGCAGTCCGGTCGTCATCTCTATCATTGTGGAGGGAGCAGTCCGGTCATCATCTCTATCATTGTGGAGGATCAGTCCGGTCGTCATCTCTATCATTGTGGAGGAGCAGTCCGGTCGTCATCTTTATCATTGTGGAGGAGCAGTCCGGTCGTCATTTCTATCATTGTGGAGGAGCAGTCCGGTCTTCATCTCTATCATTGTGGAGGAGCAGTCCGGTCATCATCTCTATCATTGTGGAGGAGCAGTCCGGTCGTCATTTCTATCATTGTGGAGGAGCAGTCCGGTCGTCATTTCTATCATTGTGGAGGAGCAGTCCGGCGTCATCTCTATCATTGTGGGGGAGCAGTCCTGTCATCATCTCTATCATTGTGGAGGAGCAGTCCGGTCATCATCTCTATCATTGTGGAGGAGCAGTCCGGTCGTCATCTCTATCATTGTGGAGGGAGCAGTCCGGTCTTCATCTCTATCATTGTGGACCAGCAGTCCGGTCGTCATCTCTATCATTCTGGAGGAGCAGTCCGGTCGTCATCTCTATCATTGTGGGGGAGCAGTCCAGTCGTCATCTCTATCATTGTGGATGAGCAGTCCGGTCGTCATCTCTATCATTGTGGAGGAGTAGTCCAGTCGTCATCTCTATCATTGTGGAGGAGCAGTCCGGTCGTCATCTCTATCATTGTGGGGGAGCAGTCCTGTCATCATCTCTATCATTGTGGAGGAGCAGTCCTGTCATCATCTCTATCATTGTGGGGGGAGCAGTCCGGTCATCATCTCTATCATTGTAAAGGAGCAGTCCGGCGTCATCTCTATCATTGTGGGGGAGCAGTCCTGTCATCATCTCTATCATTGTGGGTGGAGCAGTCCGGTCATCATCTCTATCATTGTGGAGGAGCCGTCCGGTCATCATCTCTATCATTGTGGAGCAGCAGTCCGGTCGTCATCTCTATCATTGTGGAGCAGCAGTCCGGTCGTCATCTCTATCATTGTGGAGGAGCAGTCCGGTCGTCATCTCTATCATTGTGGAGGAGCAGTCCAGTCGTCATCTCTATCATTGTGGAGGAGCAGTCCGGTCGTCATCTCTATCATTGTAGAGGAGCAGTCCAGTCGTCATCTCTATCATTGTGGAGGGAGCAGTCCGGTCGTCATCTCTATCATTGTGGAGGAACAGTCCGGTCGTCATCTCTATCATTGTGGAGGAGCAGTCCGGCGTCATCTTTATCATTGTGGGGGAGCAGTCCTGTAATCATCTCTATCATTGTGGGTGGAGCAGTCCGGTCATCATCTCTATCATTATGGAGGAGCAGTCCGGTCGTCATCTCTATCATTGTGGGGGAGAAGTCCGGTCGTCATCTCTATCATTGTGGAGGAGCAGTCCGGTCGTCATCTCTATCATTGTGGAGGAGCAGTCCGGTCGTCATCTCTATCATTGTGGGGGAGCAGTCCGGTCGTCATCTCTATCATTGTGGAGGAGCAGTCCGGTCGTCATCTCTATCATTGTGGAGGAGCAGTCCGGTCGTCATCCCTATCATTGTGGAGGAGCAGTCTGGTTGTCATCTCTATCATTGTGGAGGAGCAGTCCGGTCATCATCTCTATCATTGTGGGGGAGCAGTCCGGTTGTCATCTCTATCATTGTGGAGGATGTTATGGACTGGTAATTTAGGAGCAACATGCGACTAGCTCTGGGCAGGTGGTAACTATACAGACCGCAGTTCCTGATCTTAACACAACACTAGCAGTAGCCGTGGAATGTTCCTGTCACTCCCTGGACATCTCGTCACAGCCGGAGAACTAGCTACCCCTAAAGGTAGAAAACGGAAAGCTATCTTGCCTCAGAGAAAATCCCAAAGGATAGGACAGCCCCCCGCAAATATTGGCTGTGAGAGGAGAAGGAAATGACATACGTAGTATGAAACAAGATTTTAGCAAAGGAGGCCAATTCTAGCTAGATAGACAGTAAGGAAAGAAACACTGTGCGGTCAGTAATAAAAACTAGAAAAAGTCCACCGCAGAGATATGCAAAAATCTCCACACCGGACTAAAGGTGTGGAGGGCAAAATCTGCAGCCCAGAGCTTCCAGCTTAGCTAAATAGATCCATACTGATAAGCTGGACAAATGAGCAAACATAGAATGTGCTGAACAATAAGTCCACAACAAGTGGACTGCAAAAGGACAAGCAAGGACTTATCTTTGCTGAACGAGTCAGAGTGTCAGGGAAATCCAAGAGCCGTGCCTCCAGGCAGGAACAATTGGCAACTGGCATTGACTGAGGGATAAAGCCAGACTAATATAGCCGAGCAGAAAGAAGATCAATGGACGCAGCTGCTGATGCTAAATCCAAGAAGCAGCTATACCACTCAAAATCACCGGAGGGAGCCCAAGAGCGGAATTCACAACAGTACCCCCCCCCCTTGAGGAGGGGTCACCGAACCCTCACCAGAGCCCCCAGGCCGATCAGGACAAGCCAAGTGAAAAGCACGAACCAAATCAGCGGCATGGACATCGGAGGCAACCACCCAAGAATTATCCTCCTGGCCATAACCCTTCCACTTGACAAGATACTGAAGCCTCCGCCTTGAAAAACGAGAATCCAAAATTTTTCAACCACATATTCCAACTCCCCCTCAACCAACACCGGGGCAGGAGGATCCACAGAGGGAACTACAGGTACCACATATCTCCGCAACAGCGATCTATGGAAAACATTGTGGATGGCAAAAGAGGCTGGAAGGGCCAAACGAAAAGACACTGGATTGATAATCTCAGAAATCTTATAAGGACCAATAAACCGAGGCTTGAACTTAGGGGAAGAAACCTTCATAGGAACATGACGAGAAGATAACCAGACTAAATCCCCCACACGAAGCCGAGGACCAACACACCGACGGCGGTTAGCAAAACGCTGAGCCTTTTCCTGAGACAACGTCAAATTGTCTACCACATGAGTCCAAATCTGCTGTAACCTGTCCATCACGGAATCAACACCAGGACAATCAGAAGGCTCAACCTGCCCTGAAGAAAAACGAGGATGGAAACCAAAATTACAAAAAAAAGGTGAAACCAAAGTAGCCGAACTGGCCCGATTATTAAGGGCAAACTCGGCCAACGGCAAGAAAGCCACCCAATCATCCTGATCAGCAGACACAAAGCATCTCAAATAGGTTTCCAGGGTTTGATTAGTTCGCTCAGTTTGGCCATTTGTCTGAGGATGGAACGCCGAAGAAAAAGACAAATTAATGCCCATCCTGGCACAAAAGGACCACCAAAACCTAGAAACAAACTGGGAACCTCTGTCAGACACAATATTCTCCGGAATGCCATGCAAACGAACCACATGCTGAAAAAACAATGGAACCAAATCAGAGGAGGAAGGCAATTTAGGCAAAGGTACCAAATGGACCATCTTAGAGAACCGGTCACAAACCACCCAGATAACAGACATCCTCTGAGACACAGGAAGATCCGAAATAAAATCCATGGAAATATGTGTCCAGGGCCTCTCAGGGATAGGCAAAGGCAAAAGCAACCCACTAGCGCGGGAACAGCAAGGCTTAGCCCGGGCACAGGTCCCACAGGACTGCACAAAAGAACGCACATCCCGCGACAAGAAAGGCCACCAAAAGGACCTAGCAACCAAATCCCTGGTACCAAAAATCCCAGGATGACCGGCCAACACAGAACAATGGACCTCAGAAATTACCTTACTTGTCCATCTATCAGGAACAAACAGCTTCCCCACAGGACAGCGGTCAGGTTTATCAGCCTGAAATTCCTGAAGCACCCGCCGTAAATCGGGAGATAGCAGAAAGAATGACCCCTTCCCTAAGAATGCCAACCAGCTCAAGAACTCCAGGAGAATCAGGCAAAAAACTTCTAGAGAGGGAATCTGCCTTAACATTCTTAGATCCCGGAAGATATGAGACCACAAAATCGAAACGGGAGAAAAACAGGGACCATCGAGCCTGTCTAGGGTTCAGCCGCTTGGCCGACTCGAGGTAAATCAGATTCTTATGATCGGTCAAGACCACAACGCGATGCTTGGCTCCCTCAAGCCAATGTCGCCACTCCTCAAATGCCCACTTCATCGCCAACAACTCCCGATTGCCGACATCATAATTGCGTTCCGCAGGCGAAAACTTTCGGGAAAAGAAGGCACATGGTTTCATCAAGGAACCATCAGAGTTCCTCTGTGGCAAAACGGCCCCTGCCCCAATCTCAGAAGCGTCAACCTCAACCTGAAAAGGAAGAGACACATCGGGCTGACGCAAGACCGGGGCAGAAGTAAATCGGCGCTTAAGCTCCTGAAAGGCCTCCAGAGCCTCAGAGGACCAATTTGCCACATCAGCGCCCTTCTTCGTCAAATCGGTCAGGGGCTTAACCACACTAAAGAAGTTGGCAATGAAACGGCGATAAAAATTAGCAAAGCCCAAAAATTTCTGAAGGCTCTTCACAGATGTGGGTTGAACCCAGTCATGAATGGCTTGGACCTTAACAGGATCCATTTCTATAGACGAAGGAGAAAAAATAAACCCCAAAAAAGAGACCTTCTGGACCCCAAATAGGCACTTAGACCCCTTCACAAATAGAGCATTATCACGAAGGATCTGGAATACCATCCTGACCTGCTTCACGTGAGACTCCCAATCATTGGAAAAAATCAAAATATCATCCAAATAAACAATCAAGAATTTATTAAGATAATTGCGAAAAATATCATGCATGAAGGATTGAAATACAGAAGGAGCATTAGAAAGCCCGAAAGGCATCACCAGGTATTCAAAGTGGCCTTCGGGCGTATTAAATGCAGTTTTCCATTCGCCACCCTGTTTAATACGAACAAGATTATACGCCCCTCGAAGCTCAATCTTGGTAAACCAACTAGCCCCCTTAATCCGAGCAAACAAATCAGAGAGCAAAGGTAAAGGGTATTGGAATTTGACCGTGATCTTATTATGAAGGCGATAATCAATATAAGGTCTCAAGGAGCCATCCTTCTTGGCAACAAAAAAGAATCCTGCTCCCAATGGTGACGAAGATGGCCGAATATGCCCCTTCTCTAAAGACTCTTTAACATAGCTCCGCGTAGCGGCATGCTCTGGCACAGACAGATTGAAGAGTCGGCCCTTAGGGAACTTACAGCCAGGAACCAAGTCGATAGCACAATCACAGTCCCTATGAGGAGGAAGGGAACTGGACTTGGGCTCATCGAATACATCCTGGAAATCTAACAAAAATTCAGGAACATCAGAAGAGGGGGAAGAGGAAATTGACATTAATGGAACGTCACTATGTACCCCTTGACAACCCCAACTAGTTACAGACATCGATTTCCAATCCAACACTGGATTGTGTACTTGTAACCATGGAAAACCCAGTACAACAACATCATGTAAATTATGCAACACCAGAAAACGACAATCTTCCTGATGTGCTGGAGCCATGCACATAGTCAGCTGAGTCCAATACTGAGGTTTATTCTTGGCCAACGGTGTAGCATCAATACCCCTCAAAGGAATAGGGCTCTGCAAAGGCTGCAAAGAAAAACCACAGCGCCTGGCGAAATCTAAGTCCATCAAGTTCAGGGCAGCGCCTGAATCCACAAATGCCATGACAGAGAAAGATGACAATGAGCAAATCAGGGTCACAGACAGGAGAAACTTAGGCTGTACAGTACTAATGGTAACAGATCTAGCGACCCTCTTAGTGCGCTTAGGGCAATCAGAAATAGTATGAGCAGAATCACCACAGTAAAAACACAGCCCATTCTGACGTCTGTATCCCCTCTGTTCCGCTCTAGTCAGAATCCTATCACATTGCATAGGCTCAGGACTCTGTTCAGAGGACGCTGCCATATGGTGCACCACTTTGCGCTCGTGCAGGCGCCGATCAATCTGAATGGCTAGGGACATAGATTCACTCAAACCAACAGGCATGGGGAACCTCACCATAACATCTTTAAGGGCTTCTGAAAGACCCTTTCTGAAAATTGCTGCCAGAGCATCCTCATTCCATTTAGTGAGCACAGACCATTTTCTAAATTTCTGGCAGTACAATTCTGCCGCTTCCTGACCCTGACACAGGGCCAAACGTGTTTTCTCAGCATGCTCTACAGAGTTAGGTTCGTCATACAATAATCCGAGCGATTGAAAAAATGCATCTACATTAAGCAATGCCGGATCCCCTGACTCAAGGGAGAATGCCCAGTCCTGAGGGTCACCACGCAGCAGAGAAATAACTATTTTAACTTGCTGAGTGGGGTCACCAGAGGAACGGGGTTTCAGAGCAAAAAACAATTTGCAGTTATTCTTAAAGTTCAAAAACTTAGATCTATCCCCGTAAAACAAATCTGGAGTAGGAATTCTAGGCTCTAAGGCTGGAGTCTGAACAACATAATCTTGGATACTCTGAACTCTTGCAGCAAGCTGATCCACACGAGAAAACAAACCCTGAACATCCATGTCCGCGCCCAAATCCACCCAGAGATTAAGAGGAAGGAAAAAGACAAAACAGACTAAAGAAAAAAAAAATGGCTCAGAACTCTTTTTCTTTTCCTTCTTTTGAGATGCATTCATCTAATTTTTGGCCAGTTGCACTGTTATGGACTGGTAATTTAGGAGCGACATGCGACTAGCTCTGGGCAGGTGGTAACTATACAGACCGCAGTTCCTGATCTTAACACAACACTAGCAGTAGCCGTGGAATGTTCCTGTCACTCCCTGGACATCTCGTCACAGCCGGAGAACTAGCTACCCCTAAAGGTAGAAACAGGAAAGCTATCTTGCCTCAGAGAAAATCCCCAAAGGATAGGACAGCCCCCCACAAATATTGGCTGTGAGAGGAGAAGGAAATGACATACGTAGTATGAAACAAGATTTTAGCAAAGGAGGTCAATTCTAGCTAGATAGACAGTTAGGAAAGAAACACTGTGCGGTCAGTAATAAAAACTAGAAAAAGTCCACCGCAGAGATATGCAAAAATTTCCACACCTGACTAAAGGTCTGGAGGGCAAAATCTACAACCCAGAGCTTCCAGCTTAGCTAAATAGATCCATACTGATAAGCTGGACAAATGAGCAAACATAGAATGTGCTGAACAATAACTCCACAACAAGTGGACTGCAAAAGGACAAGCAAGGACTTATCTTTGCTGAACGAGTCAGAGTGTCAGGGAAATCCAAGAGCCGTGCCTCCAGGCAGGAACAATTGGCAACTGGCATTGACTGAGGGATAAAGCCAGACTAATATAGCCGCGCAGAAAGAAGATCAATGGACGCAGCTGCTGATGCTAAATCCAAGAAGCAGCTATACCACTCAAAACCACAGGAGGGAGCCCAAGAGCAGAATTCACAAAAGTGCTACTTACAACCACCGGAGGGAGCCCAAGAGCGGAATTCACAACAGGAGGAGCAGTCCAGTCGTCATCTCTATCATTGTGGAGGAGCAGTCCGGCGTCATTTCTATCATTGTGGGGGGAGCAGTCCGGTCGTCATCTCTATCATTGTGGAGGAGCAGTCCGGTCATCATCTCTATCATTGTGGAGGGAGCAGTCCGGTCGTAATCTCTATCATTGTGGGGGAGAAGTCCGGTCGTCATCTCTGTCATTGTGGAGGAGCAGTCCGGCGTCATGTCTATCATTGTGGAGGGAGCAGTCCGGTAGTCATCTGTATCGTTGTGGGGGGAGCAGTCCGGTCGTCATCTCTATCATTGTGGGGGAGCAGTCCGGCGTCATTTATATCATTGTGGAGGGAGCAGTCCGGTCGTCATCTCTATTATTGTGGAGGGAGCAGTCCGGTCGTCATATCTACCATTGTGGGGGAGCAGTCCGGTCGTCATCTCTATCATTGTGGGGGAGCAGTCCGGTCATCATCTCTATCATTGTGGAGGAGCAGTCCGGTCGTCATCTCTATCATTGTAGAGGAGCAGTCCAGTCGTCATCTCTATCATTGTGGAGGAGCAGTCCGGTCGTCATCTCTATCATTGTGGAGGAGCAGTCCAGTCGTCATCTCTATCATTGTGGAGGAGCAGTCCGGTCGTCATCTCTATCATTGTGGAGGAGCAGTCCGGTCGTCATCTCTATCATTGTGGGGGAGCAGTCCGGTTGTCATCTCTATCATTGTGGAGGAGCAGTCCGGTCGTCATCTCTATCATTGTGGAGGAGCAGTCCGGTCGTCATCTCTATTATTGTAGAGGAGCAGTCCGGTCGTCATCTCTATCATTGTGGAGGAGCAGTCCGGTCATCATCTCTATCATTGTGGAGGAGCAGTCCGGTCGTCATCTCTATCATTGTGGGGGAGCAGTCCGGTCGTCATCTCTATCATTGTGGAGGAGCAGTCCGGTCATTATCTCTATCATTGTGGAGGAGTAGTCCGGTCGTCATCTCTATTATTGTAGAGGAGCAGTCCGGTCGTCATCTCTATCATTGTGGAGGAGCAGTCCGGTCGTCATTTCTATCATTGTGGGGGAGCAGTCCGGTCGTCATCTCTGTCATTGTGGAGGAGTAGTCCGGTCGTCATTTCTATCATTGTGGAGAAGCAGTCCGGTCATCATCTCTATCATTGTGGAGGAGCAGTCCGGTCGTCATCTCTATCATTGTGGAGGAGCAGTCTGGTCTTCATCTCTATCATTGTGGGGGAGCAGTCCGGTCGTCATCTCTATCATTGTGGAGGAGCAGTCCGGTTGTCATCTCTATCATTGTGGGGGAGAATGTTGTGGATTCTGTTTGTGGGCTCCCTCTGGTGGTTACTGCTGGTACTGGGTGACTTTGGTGGGTTGCGGCCTTTGGTTTCCACCTGTCCATCAGAGGCTGGGTGTTTCCTATTTTACCTGGCCTTTCTGTCATTCCCTTGCCGGCTATCAATGTATTCAGATGTGCTCTGTTTGGTTCCTGCCTACCTGCTCCCAGATCTTTCAGGATAAGCTAAGTGCTGATTTTCAGTTGGTTTTTTTTTTTGTCCAGCTTGCTTATTATGTCTCTATGCTAGCTGGTAGCTCTAGTGGACTGAGGTTCTCCCCATGTGCCATGAGTTGGCACATGGGTTCTTGTAATCTCAAGATGGTTTTTTGATTAGGGTTTTTTGCTGACCGCTCAGACCCCTTTTGTATCGTTCTGCTTTCTAGTTTACAGCGGGCCTCAATTTGCTGAACCTATATATATCATCTCTATGTGTGTGCCTTCCTCTCATTTCACCGTCAATACATGTGGGGGGCAACTATACCTTTTGGGGTTCATTCCTCTGGAGGCAAGTGAGGTCTTTATTTTCTCTGCAGTACTAGTTAGCTCTTAGGCTGGTGCGTGGCGTCTAGAACCAACGTAGGCACGCTCCCTGGCTATCTCTAGTTGCGTTTGTCAGGCGTAGGGCAGCGGTCAGCCCAGGTTCCATCACCCTAGAGCTCGTCCGATATTTTGTATTACTTTGCTTGTCCCTTGCTATCCCTAGCCATTGGGATTCATGACAGTATAGCCGGCCAACAAAGTGTTAATTGTTTGGGCTGAAGCAGGAGGAAAAGAAGTGTTTAAGGGAATTTTTTTTTTTTTTTTCCTTCAGAGTTTTGCTGCCTAGCCCTTAATTGCTGTCTAGCTGCTTCTTACCTCCTCTTAACCCTTGAATGGCTCTGATATTAGCTGTTTAACATGGATGTCCAGAGTTTGGCTTCCAGCCTGAGTAATCTCGCGGCAAAAGTTCAAAACATACAGGATTTTGTTGTTCACACTCCCATGTCTGAACCTAGAATTCCTATTCCAGAGTTCTTTTCTGGAGATAGATCTACCTTCCTGAATTTCAGGAACAATTGTAAATTGTTTCTTTCTTTAAAATCTCGCTCCTCTGGAGACCCTGCTCAACAGGTCAAGATTGTAATATCTTTCCTGCGAGGCGACCCTCAGAATTGGGCATTTGCATTGGCACCAGGGGATCGTGCATTGCTCAATGTGGATGCGTTTTTTCTGGCATTGGGATTGCTCTATGAGGAACCCAACCTGGAGATTCAGGCTGAAAAGGCTTTATTAGCCCTCTCTCAGGGGTATGATGAAGCGGAAATATATTGTCAAAAATTTCGGAAATGGTCGGTGCTTACTCAGTGGAATGAGTGCGCCCTGGCTGCAAACTTCAGAAATGGTCTTTCCGAGGCCATTAAGGATATTATGGTGGGGTTCCCTACGCCTACAGGTCTGAATGAGTCGATGGCTATGGCCATTCAGATTGATCGGCGTTTACGGGAGCGCAAACCCGTGCACCAGTTGGCGGTGTCTTTTGAACAGGCACCTGAGACTATGCAATGTGATAGAATTCAGTCCAGAAGTGAACGGCAAAATTATAGGCGGAAAAATGGATTGTGTTTTTATTGTGGTGATTCAGCTCATGTTATATCAGCATGCTCTAAACGCACAAAAAGGGTTGATAAATCTTTTGCCATTGGTACTCTGCAGCCTAAGTTCATTTTGTCTGTGACTCTGATTTTTTCACTGTCTTCCATTTCCGTCGATGCCTATGTGGATTCGGGCGCTGCCCTGAGTCTTATGGATTGGTCATTTGCTAAACGCTGCGGTTTTAGTCTGGAACCTCTGGAAGTTCCTATTCCTCTGAAGGGAATTGACTCTACACCATTGGCTATGAATAAACCGCAGTATTGGACACAAGTGACCATGCGCATGACTCCCGTTCATCAGGAGGTGATTCGCTTCCTTGTACTGTATAATTTACATGATGTACTAGTGCTTGGTCTGCCATGGTTACAAACTCATAATCCTGTCCTGGACTGGAAAACAATGTCTGTGTTAAGCTGGGGATGTCAGGGGGTTCATGATGATGCACCTCCGATTTCAATCGCTTCATCTACTCCTTCTGAGATCCCTGCGTTTTTGTCTGACTATAGGGATGTTTTTGAGGAGCCTAAGCTCAATTCGCTCCCTCCGCATAGAGATTGTGACTGTGCTATAGAATTGATTCCTGGCAGTAAGTTCCCTAAGGGTCGTTTATTTAATCTGTCACTGCCAGAGCATACTGCTATGCGGAATTATATTAAGGACTCCTTGGAAAAGGGACATATTCGTCCTTCTTCGTCCCCTCTGGGAGCAGGTTTTTTTTTCGTGGCAAAAAAAGATGGTTCCCTGAGGCCTTGTATAGATTATCGCCTTCTGAATAAGATAACAGTCAAGTATCAGTATCCATTGCCATTATTGACTGATTTGTTTGCTCGCATTAAGGGGGCTAGGTGGTTCACTAAGATAGATCTTCGCGGTGCGTATAATCTGGTGCAGATAAAACAGGGTGATGAGTGGAAAACCGCATTTAATACGCCTGAGGGCCATTTTGAGTATTTGGTAATGCCTTTTGGACTCTCCAATGCTCCGTCAGTCTTTCAGTCCTTTATGCACAATATTTTCTGTGAATATCTGGATAAGTTTATGATTGTGTATTTGGATGATATTTTGGTGTTTTCTGATGACTGGGAGTCTCATGTTCTACAGGTCAGGAAGGTGTTTCAGGTTCTGCGGGCCAATTCTCTGTTTGTGAAGGGCTCAAAGTGTCTCTTCGGAGTCCAGAAGATTTCTTTTTTGGGGTACATTTTTTCTCCTTCTACTATTGAGATGGATCCCGTCAAGGTTCAGGCGATTTGTGACTGGACACAACCTACATCTGTTAAGAGCCTTCAGAAGTTCTTGGGGTTTGCTAATTTTTATCGTCGGTTCATTGCTAATTTTTCCAGTATTGTTAAACCTTTGACTGATTTGACTAAAAAGGGTGCTGATGTTGCTGATTGGTCTCCTGCGGCCGTGGAGGCCTTTCAGGAACTTAAGCGCCGGTTTTCTTCTGCTCCTGTGTTGTGTCAACCAGATGTTTCACTTCCTTTTCAGGTTGAGGTTGATGCTTCCGAGATTGGAGCGGGGGCGGTTTTGTCACAGAGAAGTTCTAATGGCTCGGTGATGAAGCCATGTGCATTCTTCTCTAGAAAATTCTCGCCCGCCGAGCGCAATTATGATGTGGGTAATCGGGAGCTTTTGGCCATGAAGTGGGCATTTGAGGAGTGGCGTCATTGGCTTGAGGGTGCTAAACATCGTGTGGTGGTCTTGACTGATCACAAGAATCTCATTTACCTTGAGTCTGCCAGGCGTTTGAATCCTAGACAGGCTCGTTGGTCGTTGTTTTTTTCTCGTTTCAATTTCGTGGTTTCATACCTGCCAGGTTCAAAGAATGTGAAGGCAGATGCTCTTTCCAGGAGTTTTGTGCCTGACTCTCCTGGAGACTCTGGGCCTACTGGTATCCTTAGGGATGGGGTAATATTGTCCGCCGTATCCCCAGACTTGCGACGTGCATTGCAGGAGTTTCAGGTGAATAAACCGGATCGTTGTCCACCAGAAAGACTGTTTGTTCCGGATGATTGGACCAGTAGAGTCATCTCCGAGGTCCATTCTTCTGTGTTGGCTGGTCATCCTGGAATATTTGGTACTAGAGACTTGGTGGCCAGGTCTTTTTGGTGGCCTTCCTTGTCTAGGGATGTGCGTACCTTTGTGCAGTCTTGTGAAGTGTGTGCTCGAGCTAAGCCTTGCTGTTCTCGGGCCAGTGGGTTGTTGTTATCCTTGCCCATCCCGAAGAGGCCTTGGGCGCACATTTCCATGGATTTTATTTCTGATCTCCCGGTTTCACAGAAAATGTCCGTTATCTGGGTTGTGTGTGACCGCTTTTCTAAGATGGTTCATTTGGTGCCCTTGCCTAAGTTGCCTTCCTCCTCTGAGTTGGTCCCTTTATTTTTTCAGAACGTGGTTCGTTTGCATGGGATTCTGGAGAATATCGTTTCTGACAGGGGATCCCAGTTTGTGTCTAGATTTTGGCGGACGTTTTGTGCCAAGATGGGCATTGATTTGTCTTTCTCGTCTGCATTCCATCCTCAGACGAATGGCCAGACGGAGCGAACTAATCAGACCTTGGAAACTTATTTGAGGTGTTTTGTTTCTGCTGATCAAGATGACTGGGTTGCTTTTTTGCCACTGGCCGAATTTGCTCTTAATAATCGGGCTAGTTCTGCCACGTTGGTCTCTCCTTTTTTTTGTAATTCGGGGTTTCATCCTCGTTTTTCCTCTGGTCAGGTGGAGTCTTCGGATTGTCCTGGAGTGGACGTGGTGGTGGACAGGCTGCATCAGATTTGGAACCAGGTGGTGGACAATTTGAAGTTATCTCAGGAGAAGACTCAGCAGTTTGCTAATCGCCGTCGCCGCGTGGGTCCCCGACTTCTTGTTGGGGATTTGGTGTGGTTGTCTTCTCGTTTTGTCCCTATGAAGGTCTCTTCTCCTAAGTTCAAGCCTCGGTTCATCGGTCCTTATAGGATCTCGGAGATTCTTAACCCTGTATCTTTTCGTTTGGATCTCCCAGCATCGTTTGCTATTCATAATGTGTTCCATCGGTCGTTGTTGCGGAGGTATGAGGTGCCCGTTGTTCCTTCGGTTGAGCCTCCTGCTCCGGTGCTGGTGGAGGGAGAATTGGAGTATGTTGTTGAGAAGATCTTGGATTCTCGTGTTTCCAGACGCAAACTCCAGTATTTGGTTAAGTGGAAGGGTTATGGTCAGGAGGATAATTCCTGGGTGGTCGCCTCCGATGTTCATGCGACTGATTTGGTCCGCGCCTTCCATAGAGCTCACCCTGATCGCCCTGGGGGTTCTCGTGAGGGTTCGGTGACCCCTCCTCAAGGGGGGGGTACTGTTGTGGATTCTGTTTGTGGGCTCCCTCTGGTGGTTACTGCTGGTACTGGGTGACTTTGGTGGGTTGCGGCCTTTGGTTTCCACCTGTCCATCAGAGGCTGGGTGTTTCCTATTTTACCTGGCCTTTCTGTCATTCCCTTGCCGGCTATCAATGTATTCAGATGTGCTCTGTTTGGTTCCTGCCTACCTGCTCCCAGATCTTTCAGGATAAGCTAAGTGCTGATTTTCAGTTGGTTTTTTTTTTTGTCCAGCTTGCTTATTATGTCTCTATGCTAGCTGGTAGCTCTAGTGGACTGAGGTTCTCCCCATGTGCCATGAGTTGGCACATGGGTTCTTGTAATCTCAGGATGGTTTTTTGATTAGGGTTTTTTGCTGACCGCTCAGACCCCTTTTGTATCGTTCTGCTTTCTAGTTTACAGTGGGCCTCAATTTGCTGAACCTATATATATCATCTCTATGTGTGTGCCTTCCTCTCATTTCACCATCAATACATGTGGGGGGCAACTATACCTTTTGGGGTTCATTCCTCTGGAGGCAAGTGAGGTCTTTATTTTCTCTGCAGTACTAGTTAGCTCTTAGGCTGGTGCGTGGCGTCTAGAACCAACGTAGGCACGCTCCCTGGCTATCTCTAGTTGCGTTTGTCAGGCGTAGGGCAGCGGTCAGCCCAGGTTCCATCACCCTAGAGCTCGTCCGATATTTTGTATTACTTTGCTTGTCCCTTGCTATCCCTAGCCATTGGGATTCATGACAGGAGAAGTCCGGTCGTCATCTCTATCATTGTTGAGGAGCAGTCCAGTCGTCATCTCTATCATTGTGGAGGAGCAGTCAGGTCGTCATCTCTATCATTGTGGGGGAGCAGTCCGGTCATCATCTCTATCATTGTGGGGGAGCAGTCCGGTCGTCATTTCTATCATTGTAGAGGAGCAGTCCGGTCATCATCTCTATTATTGTGGAGGAGCAGTCCGGCCGTCATCTGTATCATTGTGGAGGAGCAGTCCGGTCGTCATCTCTATCATTGTGGGGGAGCAGTCCGGCGTCATTTCTATCATTGTGGAGGAGCAGTCCGGTCATCATCTCTATCATTGTGGGGGAGCAGTCCGGTCGTCATCTCTATCATTGTGGAGGAGCAGTCCGGTCGTCATCTCTATCATTGTAGAGGAGCAGTCCGGTCATCATCTCTATCATTGTGGAGGAGCAGTCCGGTCATCATCTCTATCATTGTGGGGGAGCAGTCCGGCGTCATGTCTATCATTGTAGAAGAGCAGTCCGGTCATCATCTCTATCATTGTGGAGGAGCAGTCCGGTTGTCATCTCTATCATTGTGGGGGAGCAGTCCGGTCGTCATCTCTATCATTGTGGAGGAGCAGTCCGGTCATTATCTCTATCATTGTGGAGGAGCATTCCAGTCGTCATCTCTATCATTGTGGAGGAGCAGTCCGGTCGTCATCTCTATCATTGTGGAAGGAGCAGTCCGGTCATCATCTCTATCATTGTGGAGAGAGCAGTCCGGTCATCATCTCTATCATTGTAAAGGAGCAGTCCGGTCGTCATCTCTATCATTGTGGAGGGAGCAGTCCGGTCGTCATCTCTATCATTGTGGAGGAGCAGTCCGGTCGTCATCTCTATCATTGTGGAGGAGCAGTCCGGTCGTCATCTCTATCATTGTGGAGGAGCAGTCCAGTCGTCATCTCTATCATTGTGGGGGAGCAGTCCGGTCGTCATCTCTATCATTGTGGGGGATGTTGTGAATTTACTTTTTGCTCCCTCTAGTGGTTACTAGTTTTTTGACTCTGGTTTTTCTGTCATTCCTTTTATCCGCACCTGGGTCGTTAGTTAAGGGTGTTGCTATTTAAGCTCCCTGGACCTTCAGTTCAATGCCTGGCAACGTAGTTATCAGAGCTAGTCTGCTGTGCTCTTGTCTACTGATCCTGGTTCCAGTTATATCAGCTAAGTCCGCTTTTTGCTTTTTGCTATTTTGTTTTGGTTTTGTATTTTTGTCCAGCTTGTTCCAAATATATATCCTGACCTTTGCTGGAAGCTCTAGGGGGCTGGTGTTCTCCCCCCGGACCGTTAGACGGTTCGGGGGTTCTTGAATTTCCAGTGTGGATTTTGATAGGGTTTTTGTTGACCATATAAGTTACCTTTCTTTATTCTGCTATCAGTTAGCGGGCCTCTCTGTGCTAAACCTGGTTCATTTCTGTGTTTGTCATTTCCTCTTACCTCACCGTTATTATTTGTGGGGGGCTTCTATCCAGCTTTGGGGTCCCCTTCTCTGGAGGCAAGAAAGGTCTTTTGTTTTCCTCTACTAGGGGTAGCTAGATTCTCCGGCTGGAGCGTGTCATCTAGAATCAACGTAGGAATGATCCCCGGCTACTTCTAGTGTTGGCGTTAGGAGTAGATATATGGTCAACCCAGCTACCACTGCCCTATGAGCTGGATTTTTGTATTCTGCAGACTTCCACGTTCCTCTGAGACCCTCGCCATTGGGGTCATAACAGTTTGCCAGGCCAGTATTAAATGTTTAATGCATTGCAGAAGAGGGATTATAAGAAAGAAGATTCTGAGTTTTTTTTTTCTCCTTCCCCTTTACCTCAGAGTGGCTATGCTTGCTGCAGACATGAATGTCCAGACCTTGATTACAAGTGTGGACCAGCTGGCTACTCGTGTGCAGGGCATACAAGACTATGTTATCAGTAATCCTAGGTCAGAACCTAAAATACCGATTCCTGAACTGTTTTCCGGAGACAGGTTTAAGTTTAGGAATTTTGTGAATAATTGTAAATTGTTTTTGTCCCTGAGACCCTGTTCATCTGGAGACTCTGCTCAGCAAGTAAAAATTGTTATTTCGTTCTTACGGGGCGACCCTCAGGATTGGGCTTTTTCGCTGGCGCCAGGAGATCCGGCATTGGCTGATATTAATGCGTTTTTTCTGGCGCTCGGTTTACTTTATGAGGAACCCAGTCTTGAGATTCAGGCAGAAAAGGCCTTGCTGGCTATGTCTCAGGGGCAGGACGAGGCTGAAGTGTACTGCCAAAAATTTCGGAAATGGTCCGTGCTGACACATTGGAACGAGTGTGCACTGGCCGCTAATTTTAGAAATGGCCTTTCTGAAGCCATTAAGAATGTTATGGTGGGTTTTCCCATTCCCACAGGTCTGAATGATACTATGGCACTGGCTATTCAAATTGACCGGCGGTTGCGGGAGCGCAAAACCGCAAATTCCCTCATGGTGTTGTCTGAACAGACACCTAATTCGGTGCAATGTGATAGAAAAACCGCAAATTCCCTCATGGTGTTGTCTGAACAGACACCTGATTTAATGCAATGTGATAGAATCCTGACTAGAAATGAGCGGAAAATTCATAGACGCCGGAATGGCTTGTGCTACTACTGTGGTGATTCTACACATATTATCTCAGCATGCTCTAAACGTATAGCTAAGGTTGTTAGTCCTGTCACCGTGGGTAATTTGCAACCTAAATTTATTCTGTCTGTAACTTTGATTTGCTCACTGTCGTCTTTTCCTGTCATGGCGTTTGTAGATTCAGGTGCTGCCCTGAGTCTTATGGATCTGTCATTTGCTAAGCACTGTGGTTTTACTCTTGAACCATTAGAAAATCCTATTCCTCTTAGGGGTATTGATGCTACGCCATTGGCAGCAAATAAACCGCAGTATTGGACACAGGTTACCATGTGCATGACTCCTGAACACCGCGAGGTGATACGTTTCCTGGTTTTACATAAAATGCATGATTTGGTTGTTTTAGGGCTGCCATGGTTACAGACCCATAATCCAGTCCTGGACTGGAAGGCTATGTCAGTCTCAAGTTGGGGCTGTCGTGGTATTCATGGGGATTCCCTGCCTGTGTCTATTGCTTCTTCTACGCCTTCGGAAGTTCCGGAGTATTTGTCTGATTATCAGGATGTCTTCAGTGAGTCTGAGTCCAGTGCACTGCCTCCTCATAGGGACTGTGACTGTGCTATAGATTTGATCCCAGGCAGTAAATTTCCTAAGGGAAGACTGTTTAATCTGTCGGTACCTGAACATACCGCTATGCGTTCATATATCAAGGAGTCTCTAGAGAAAGGACATATTCGTCCGTCTTCTTCCCCTCTTGGTGCGGGATTCTTTTTTGTGGCAAAAAAGGACGGATCTTTGAGACCTTGTATTGATTATCGGCTTTTAAATAAGATCACTGTCAAATTTCAGTATCCTTTACCGCTGTTGTCTGACTTGTTTGCCCGGATTAAAGGTGCCAAGTGGTTCACCAAGATAGATCTTCGTGGTGCGTACAACCTTGTGCGCATTAAGCAAGGTGATGAATGGAAAACCGCATTCAATACGCCCGAAGGTCATTTTGAGTACTTGGTGATGCCTTTTGGGCTCTCCAATGCGCCTTCAGTTTTTCAGTCCTTTATGCATGACATTTTCCGGAAGTATCTGGATAAATTTTTGATTGTTTATCTGGATGATATTTTGGTTTTTTCTGATAATTGGGATTCGCATGTGGAGCAGGTCAGGTTGGTCTTTCAAATTTTGCGTGAAAATTCTTTGTTTGTCAAGGGCTCAAAGTGTCTCTTTGGTGTACAGAAGGTTCCCTTTTTGGGGTTCATTTTTTCCCCTTCTGCTGTGGAGATGGACCCAGTCAAGGTCCGAGCTATTCTTGATTGGACTCAGCCCTCGTCAGTTAAGAGTCTACAGAAGTTCTTGGGTTTCGCTAACTTCTACCGTCGTTTTATCGCTAATTTTTCTAGCATTGTGAAACCTTTGACGGATATGACCAAGAAGGGCTCCGATGTAGCTAACTGGGCTCCTGCTGCCGTGGAGGCTTTCCAGGAGTTGAAACGCCGGTTTACTTCGGCGCCTGTTTTGTGCCAGCCCGATGTCTCACTTCCCTTTCAGGTTGAGGTGGATGCTTCAGAGATTGGAGCAGGGGCCGTTTTGTCGCAGAGAGGCCCTGGTTGCTCTGTTATGAAACCTTGTGCCTTTTTCTCTAGGAAGTTTTCGCCTGCCGAGCGAAATTATGATGTGGGCAATCGGGAGTTGTTGGCCATGAAATGGGCATTTGAGGAGTGGCGTCATTGGCTCGAGGGTGCTAAGCATCGTGTGGTGGTCTTGACTGATCACAAAAATCTGATGTATCTCGAGTCTGCTAAACGCCTTAATCCGAGACAGGCCCGCTGGTCATTGTTTTTCTCCCGCTTTGATTTTGTTGTCTCGTATTTACCAGGTTCAAAGAATGTGAAGGCCGATGCTCTTTCTAGGAGCTTTGTGCCTGATGCTCCTGGAGTCGCTGATCCTGTTGGTATTCTTAAAGATGGAGTTATCTTGTCAGCTATTTCTCCGGATCTGCGACGTGTGTTGCAGAGATTTCAGGCTGATAGGCCTGAGTCTTGTCCACCTGACAGACTGTTTGTCCCGGATAAGTGGACCAGCAGAGTCATTTCCGAGGTTCATTCCTCGGTGTTGGCAGGTCACCCGGGAATTTTTGGCACCAGAGATCTGGTGGCCAGGTCCTTTTGGTGGCCTTCCTTGTCAAGGGATGTGCGGTCATTTGTGCAGTCCTGTGGGACTTGTGCTCGAGCTAAGCCTTGCTGTTCTCGTGCCAGCGGTTTGCTCTTGCCCTTGCCTGTCCCGAAGAGACCTTGGACACATATCTCCATGGATTTCATTTCTGATCTTCCGCTATCCCAGGGCATGTCCGTTATCTGGGTGATATGTGATCGCTGCTCAAAGATGGTCCATTTGGTTCCTTTGCCTAAGCTGCCTTCCTCTTCCGATCTGGTTTCTGTGTTTTTCCAGAACGTGGTTCGTTTGCACGGCATCCCTGAGAATATTGTGTCAGACAGAGGATCCCAGTTCGTTTCCAGATTCTGGCGATCCTTTTGTAGTAGGATGGGCATTGATTTGTCGTTTTCGTCTGCTTTCCATCCTCAGACTAATGGACAGACGGAGCGAACCAATCAGACTTTGGAGGCTTATTTGAGGTGTTTTGTCTCTGCTGATCAGGACGATTGGGTGACATTCTTGCCGTTGGCTGAGTTTGCCCTTAATAATCGGGCTAGTTCCGCCACCTTGGTTTCGCCTTTTTTCTGCAACTCTGGTTTCCATCCTCGCTTTTCTTCGGGTCATGTGGAGCCTTCTGACTGTCCTGGGGTGGATTCTGTGGTGGATAGGTTGCAGCGGATCTGGAATCATGTGGTGGACAACTTGAAGTTGTCACAGGAGAGGGCTCAGCGCTTTGCCAACCGCCGCCGCGGTGTGGGTCCCCGACTACGCGTTGGGGATTTGGTATGGCTTTCTTCCCGCTTTGTTCCTATGAAGGTCTCCTCTCCCAAATTTAAACCTCGTTTTATTGGGCCTTACAAGATATTGGAAATCCTTAATCCTGTATCTTTTCGTCTGGATCTTCCTGTGTCGTTTGCTATTCACAATGTATTTCATAGGTCCTTGTTGCGGCGGTACATTGTGCCTATAGTTCCTTCTGCTGAGCCTCCTGCTCCGGTGTTGGTTGAGGGCGAGTTGGAGTACGTGGTGGAGAAGATCTTGGATTCTCGCCTCTCCAGGCGGAGGCTTCAGTACCTGGTCAAGTGGAAGGGCTATGGTCAGGAGGATAATTCCTGGGTGGTCGCCTCTGATGTTCATGCGGCCGATTTAGTTCGTGCCTTTCATGCCGCTCATCCTGATCGCCCTGGTGGTCGTGGTGAGGGTTCGGTGACCCCTCACTAAGGGGGGGGGTACTGTTGTGAATTTACTTTTTGCTCCCTCTAGTGGTTACTAGTTTTTTGACTCTGGTTTTTCTGTCATTCCTTTTATCCGCACCTGGGTCGTTAGTTAAGGGTGTTGCTATTTAAGCTCCCTGGACCTTCAGTTCAATGCCTGGCAACGTAGTTATCAGAGCTAGTCTGCTGTGCTCTTGTCTACTGATCCTGGTTCCAGTTATATCAGCTAAGTCCGCTTTTTGCTTTTTGCTATTTTGTTTTGGTTTTGTATTTTTGTCCAGCTTGTTCCAAATATATATCCTGACCTTTGCTGGAAGCTCTAGGGGGCTGGTGTTCTCCCCCCGGACCGTTAGACGGTTCGGGGGTTCTTGAATTTCCAGTGTGGATTTTGATAGGGTTTTTGTTGACCATATAAGTTACCTTTCTTTATTCTGCTATCAGTTAGCGGGCCTCTCTGTGCTAAACCTGGTTCATTTCTGTGTTTGTCATTTCCTCTTACCTCACCGTTATTATTTGTGGGGGGCTTCTATCCAGCTTTGGGGTCCCCTTCTCTGGAGGCAAGAAAGGTCTTTTGTTTTCCTCTACTAGGGGTAGCTAGATTCTCCGGCTGGAGCGTGTCATCTAGAATCAACGTAGGAATGATCCCCGGCTACTTCTAGTGTTGGCGTTAGGAGTAGATATATGGTCAACCCAGCTTCCACTGCCCTATGAGCTGGATTTTTGTATTCTGCAGACTTCCACGTTCCTCTGAGACCCTCGCCATTGGGGTCATAACAGGGGGAGCAGTCTGGTCGTCATCTCTATCATTGTGGAGGAGCAGTCCGGTCTTCATCTCTATCATTGTGGAGGATCAGTCCGGTCGTCATCTCTATCATTGTGGAGGAGCAGTCTGGTCGTCATTCCTATCATTGTGGAGGATCAGTCCGGTCGTCATCTCTATCATTGTGGAGGAGCAGTCCGGTCGTCATCTCTATCATTGTGGAGGAGCAGTCTGGTCGTCATCTCTATCATTGTGGAGGAGCAGTCTGGTCGTCATCTCTATCATTGTGGGGGAGCAGTCCGGTCGTCATCTCTATTATTGTGGAGGAGCAGTCCGGTCATTATCTCTATCATTGTGGAGGAGCATTCCAGTCGTCATCTCTATCATTGTGGAGGAGCAGTCCGGTCGTCATCTCTATCATTGTGGAAGGAGCAGTCCGGTCATCATCTCTATCATTGTGGAGAGAGCAGTCCGGTCATCATCTCTATCATTGTAAAGGAGCAGTCCGGTCGTCATCTCTATCATTGTGGAGGGAGCAGTCCGGTCGTCATCTCTATCATTGTGGAGGAGCAGTCCGGTCGTCATCTCTATCATTGTGGAGGAGCAGTCCGGTCGTCATCTCTATCATTGTGGAGGAGCAGTCCAGTCGTCATCTCTATCATTGTGGGGGAGCAGTCCGGTCGTCATCTCTATCATTGTGGGGGAGCAGTCTGGTCGTCATCTCTATCATTGTGGAGGAGCAGTCCGGTCTTCATCTCTATCATTGTGGAGGATCAGTCCGGTCGTCATCTCTATCATTGTGGAGGAGCAGTCTGGTCGTCATTCCTATCATTGTGGAGGATCAGTCCGGTCGTCATCTCTATCATTGTGGAGGAGCAGTCCGGTCGTCATCTCTATCATTGTGGAGGAGCAGTCTGGTCGTCATCTCTATCATTGTGGGGGGAGCAGTCCGGTCGTCATCTCTATCATTGTGGAGGAGCAGTCCGGTTGTCATCTCTATCATTGTGGAAGAGCAGTCCGGTTGTCATCTCTATCATTGTGGAGGAGCAGTCCAGTTGTCATCTCTATCATTGTGGAGGAGCAGTCCGGTTGTCTTCTCTATCATTGTAGAGGAGCAGTCTGGTCAACATCTCCATCATTGTGGACGAGCAGTCCGGTCATCATCTCTATCATTGTGGAGGAGCAGTCCGGTCGTCATCTCTATCATTGTGGAGGAGCAGTCCGGTTGTCATCTCTATCATTGTAGAGGAGCAATCTGGTCAACATCTCTATCATTGTGGAGGAGCAGTCCGGTCATCATCTCTATCATTGTGGGGGGAGCAGTCCGGTCGTCATCTCAATCATTGTGGGAGGAGCAGTCCGGTCGTCATGTCTGTCACGATAATCATGAAAAATGTCATATTGTGAGTTTTGTTCCAGAAGGTTCCATGGCAGACACACGCTGTGGGACATTCCGACCCCCCCCCTTCTCACTCTGCCTGCTTCCCGTGTGTGTAAATTCAAAACCCCTCATTTCACCCCTATCACAAGAACTTTTGTGGTTCTACTAGATGGTGGCCCGATTCTAATGCATCGGGTATTCTAGAATATGCATGTTCACGTAGTATATTGACCAGTGACGTAGTATATTTCCCAGTGACGTAGTATATTGCCCAGTGACGTAGTATACAGCACAGAGCCACGTAGTATATTGCACAGCGACGTAGTATACAGCACAGAGCTACGTAGTATATTGCCCAGCCACGTAGTATATTGCCCAGCCACGTATGTCACAGGTTAAAAAATAAACATATACTCACCTTCCGAGGGGCCCCTTGTAGTTCTGTCGCCTGTGTTCGGTTCAGACGGCAGCTTCCGGTCCGAGGGTGTGATGACGTCGCGGTCACATGACCGTGACGTCACGACAGGTCCTTCTCACGCAGGCGCGCAGGGCCTGCGATGACGTCACGGTCACATGACTGTGACGTCATGGCAGGTCCTTCTCGTGCAGGCGCGCAGGGCCTGTGATGACGTCACGGTCACATGACCGTGACGTCATGGCAGGTCCTTGTCGCACACCAACCTTAGCACCGGAACCTGCCGCTTGCATGGACCGGTCACCGGAGCGTCGGAAAGGCGGCGGAAGGTGAGTATATAATGATTTGGGTTTTTTAAAATTATTTTTAACATTAGATGTTTTTACTATTGAGGCTGCATAGGCAGCCTCAATAGCATAAACTTGGTCACACAGGGTTAATAGCGGCGGTAACGGAGTGAGTTACCCGCGGCATAACACAGTCCATTACCGCTGGCATTAACCCTGTGTGAGCCATGACTGCGGGGAGTATGGAGAGGGCGCCGGGCACTGACTGCAGGGGAGTAGGGAGGGACTAATCGGACTGTGCCCGTCGTTGATTGGTCACAGCAGCCATGACAGGCAGCTGGCGAGACCAATCAGCGAATGAATATCCGTGACAGAAGTTGCTGACAGAATGACAGAAGTACCCCTTAGACAATTATATATATAGATGCTGCAGGCAGACCAGTCTCCCTTAAACTACTCATTCCCTCCTCCCGCATAATACCAGCCAAAACTGGCAGAGCCACTTCCAAACTGCATGAGCTTCTATTGTTCCATTAAAGTGATATATGGGGGCACCGATCCGGGCTAGAAATATAAGAATTATATATTCCGGATGGTGGCAGCAGAATTTGTCCTGTGCGTTTGGGAGGCTTTGTAGCGAAGGCTGGTTTGATAATTATTGTTCCCGCCTGTGTGGGAGTAGTTTTATTGCCCTCGCTGCAGTGTGCCCAATAGCCAGTACATAGTAGGCAGCCTTTCTGGCGACTAATTACCCTAGGTGCAGTACCTAATCTGACCTGAGGGTAAGGGGGCGCCAGAGAGCTGGAAGTCCCAAACCTGAACTTGGAAGTGGGATATAGATAAATCCCCTTCAGAAGGTACCAGGGGCAATCAAACAACCCCGATTCGTGGGATCTCTGACATATCTGGTGGGGTCTGTGACAGCGACGGGGCCTGGAGTGCTACCCCCAAAATGATAGTGACAGGGCCTGGACTGCTGCCCCCAAAATGATAGCAACAATGACAGGACAGCTATACTCCAAAATGACAGTGATAGAGGCAGAACTGCTGCACTCCAAATGATGGTGACAGGACCCAGACTGCTGCTCCCCGAAATTGTATTAACGGGAACTGGATTGCTGCTTCCCAAAATGATATTGATGATCCCCAAAATTGCTGCCCCCAAAATGATAGTGATGGCGCCAGGACTGCTGCCTGTCATGATTCCCAATGGCAGGGAAACATCAGAACACAAAAATAACGGACGAGCTCTGGGTGATGGAATCTCGAGCTGACCGTGAGCTAAATCTACCACACAACTATTAGTAGCCAGGGAGCATACCTACGACTTCCTAGATGCCACGCGCCAGCCGGAGGACTAACTACGCCTGGTAGAGGAAGGAACAGACCTGGCTTACCTCTAGGGAAATACCCCAAAAGATGATAGCAGCCCCCCACATGTAATAACGGTGAGTCAAGAGGAAAAGACATACACAGTATGAAAGTAGATTTAGCAAAGAGAGGTCCACTTACTAGATAGCAGAAGGATACAAAAGAGGACTTCACGGTCAACTGAAAACCCTTTCAAAAAACCATCCTGAAATTACTTTAAGACTCCTGTGTCAACTCATGACACAGGAGTGGCAATTTCAGCCCGCAAGAGCTTCCAGCTACAGAGAATAACAAAAACTGCAAACTGGACAAAAGATACAAAACAAAAGGACAAAGTCCACTTAGCTGATCAGCAGACTAGTAGCAGGAACATGCAACCGAAGGCTCTGTGGTTACAATGATGACCGGCAAGGAAATGACTGGAGAGCAAGGCTAAATAGGAAACTCCCAAACACTGATGGGAGCAGGTGAACTGAGACAGCAAGGCACACACAAGTCACCAGTACCACCAGCAACCACCAGGGGAGCCCAAAAAGCGGATTCACAACATCTGCCCCCCAAAATGATAGCAACAACGGCAGGACTGCTATACTCATAAATGACAGCGATGGAGGCCAAACTGCTGCCCCCAAATGATGGTGACATGGCCTAGACTGCTGGTCCAAAAAATTATATTGACGCAGCTCAGACTGCTATCCCCACTGTAACGGATCCCTACTCCGTGGTGTCACTAATTCGTCACGTACCTGCTCTCACACATGACTTGGGGTTGTGCCTGCAAGGGTTAATCTATCTCCCCTCTCTCAGTCCAGCATTCAACCTCTGTCCTATGCTGAGCATAATGGGAGCATAAATCACACACAGACCCAGGCCACACACCCGCTCATACACGCTGCCACCACTCATCGAATACATGGGCGATGAGTCCCAGAAATAATAATACTAATAAAAATATGTCTATCACTCATAAGGCTCACACACGTTTAGGCTATGGATTCTTTAGAACATTTAAGGTTCAACTTGTTAAAGTTTTATACTTTAATAACAAAAGGTTCAATGCTTAAAATAAGAAAAAGTTATAAAAATATGATAATAAAAAGACATACAACTTATGCAAAACAGTATCAAAATAAACATGAGAAACTTACAGAAATAATCTAACTGGTAGTTGCTTTCTGCTCCCTGAGGGGGGGGGGGGGTGAATGGAGTTGGTGGAACACATCAGCTTCTCAGGCTGCCCTCACATGTGAACACAATTCTCTGTCTGCAGCCTAAATTTATAACTTTGGTCTGGAGGTCAGGTTTCTAGACCGACCCCTCAAGTCAATATCATAACTGCTGCCTGTTTGATTGGGCCACGGCCGCGCCCCCAATGAATACATTATTTTCTCTTGAGATACGTGTGAAAAGGTTCTCAGGAATAGATGCCCTCCGGCCGCAATTAGCATCTCCCCTCCAAGACCTAAGAGATGCCAAATGTTACCTTCTTCTTGGCTCTAGTTAGACCTCCTGGTGGGATATGGAGATACAATTCCTACTAGTCCCAAGGAAGTACCTATTAACACCTAGGTGCGACTTGCCTTCAGGACAGATGTTACATTATCACTAGTCACACATATAACCCTAGACATAGGTCACTACACACATATAGATATATATATATATACACATATTTCACCACACCTCCCTCCTTATGAACGTGCATGGGGGTTGACTTACAGGTCAGCTCCCGAGCACGTATCTGGTTCTGCCCCATCTTGGCAAGAAAGGCCATCAGCATTGCCATGATCAACGCCCTTCTTGTGCTGAATTGTGAAATCATATTGCTGTAATATCTGACCATCTCAGCAATTTCCCATTGTCCCCAACTACTCTGTTGAGCCAACTCAATGGGTTATGATCTGTGATCACGGTGAAGTTGCGCCCATAGAGGTATGGTTGCAGCTTCTGGAGAGACCACACAATTGCCAAACCATCTTTTTCAATGGTGGCATAAGTCACTTCTCTGGGCAGGAGTTTTCCTGCTTAGGTACAGAATTGGGTGTTCCTCTCCTTGTTGGTTCACCTGGCTGAGAACTGCACCTAGCCCATAGGTGCTGGCATCTGTCTGCACTACAAACCGGCGAGTGAAATCTGGGGCCTGCAGGACGGGTGAACTAACCAATGCCGACTTTAGGGCAGAAAATGATTCCTCAAACTGAGGACTCCAGGAGACAATTTTAGGAAGTCTCTTCCTGGTCAGATCGGTTAACGGTTTGGCCAGAGCACTGTAGTTTGGTACAAGCCTCCTATAGTAGCCAGCTGTACCCAGGAAGGACAGTACCTGCTTCATGGTTCGTGGGGTGGCCCAGGCTGTAATGGCTTCTACCTTCCCTGGCTCAGGTTTTAGCAGTCCTCCCCCCACACGGTGTCCTAGGTATTGTACTTCCCGCATGGCTACCTGACATTTCCCTGGCTTAACAGTAAGACCTGCAGTGTTAAGCTTTTGCAACACCTGAGAAAGATGTACAAGGTGTTCCTCCCAAGAATCACTAAAGATGGCTATATCATCAAGATAAGCGACGGCAAAACCATCACATCCCTCCAATAAGTGATTGACCAACCTCTGGAAGGTTGCAGGGGCATTCTTCATACCAAAGGGCATCACCAGAAACTCAAACAGCCCGAATGGCGTTATAAAGGCAGACCTCTCCTGAGCTTCTCTGGTCAGGGGTATCTGCCAGTATCCCCTACTTAGGTCTATGATGGTGAGGTACGATGCTTTAGCTAGCTGCTCTAACAGCTCATCTATCCTCGGCATGGGGTAGACCTCACATGTAGTCAGTACATTTAATTTCCTGTAGTCTACACATAACCGGGTAGTACGGTCCTTTTTTGGGACAAGAACCACAGGCGAGGCCCAGGCACTCTGGGAGTTTTGTATCACCTTGAGTTTCAGCATCTCCTCTACCTGTTCCCTCATATGTGCCTTCACCTCTGCTGACACACGGTATGCAGACTGCCGTACTGGGGGATTAGTACCAGTGTCCACATGGTGAGCTGCTAAGTGTGTCCTCCCAGGCTCCCCTGTGAAGACTTCGGTGAACTCGCTGAGCGCCCCCATCAGCTCAGACCTCTAACAGTGGGATAGCTCAGGGTTAAACTCTGCTGGCTCCAGGGACTCCATGTATTGAGTCCCGGCCCCCACATCCAGTAACAGATCAGCCTGCCCCTCTTCAGGCAGGCTACAGACAGGTGAGACACAGGCCTCCCTGGCATGATGAGCCTTCAACATATTTACATGAAACACTTTCTGACGCTTTGCATGCTCATCTAGTGTCACCACATAATTAACATCATTCAGCCGCTTATGTACAGTGTATGGTCCCTCCCATGTGGCCTGTAATTTATTCTGTAACATAGGGACCAACACCCAAACCTTCCTCGTAGGCCCTCAGTCTGGCATTACGGTCGTACCAGACCTTCTGGTTGATTTGGGCCTGGGTCACGTTCTCATGGGCCAGGTTGCTCAGTTTTTGCATTCTCTCTCTGAGCCGCAGTACATATTCGACCACTGAGACTCCAGTAGTTTTGGGGTCATCCTCCCAACAGTCCTTAATCAAATCGAGTGGCCCTCTGACCCTCCTCCCATAAACCAGTTCAAAGGGGGAGAATCCAGTAGATGCCTGGGGTACCTCTCTGTAGGCAAACAACAGATGGAGGAGGTACCGCTCCCAGTCTCTCCCTTCAGTCTCCACCAGCATTTTGAGAATTTGCTTTAATGTTCCATTGAAACGCTCGCAGAGTCCGTTGGTTTGGGGATGATAGGCGCTGGCCACAACATGCTGCACTTGTATTTTCTCGCAGAGGCTTTCCATCAGATCAGACATGAACTGGGTTCCCTGATCGGTCAACATTTCCCTGGGGAAACCCACACGAGAGAACACAGTCAGTAAAGCATCCGCCACTTTGTCTGCTCGGATGGAGGATAGTGCCACAGCTTCCGGGTATCGTGTAGCATAGTCCACCACTGTGATGATGTATTTTTTACCAGAGCTGCTAGGGATTGCAAGTGGCCCTATGATATCCAGAGCCACTCGCTAGAAAGGCTCATCGATCACAGGCAGTGGTATCAATGGAGCTTTCTGTATATTCCTGGACTTTCCAACTCTCTGACAAACTATGCAAGATCAACAGTGATTGGCAATATCTGTCCCCATCTTGGGCCAATAGAAGTTATGTGTCAGGCGAGCTTTAGTCTTTTGTATTCCAAGGTGTCCGGCCAAAGGAATTTCATGGGCAATCTTCAATAATTGTTCCCTAAATGGATAAGGGACGATCAGCCGCCGTTCACAGTCCCAAGATTCTGTAGTATCCATGGGGATAGTCTCTGTATACAGTCTGCCCTGGTCCCAGTATACTCTCTCTTTGTCAGAAGCAGCAGGGGGTCGGTCTGCAAGACATCTGAGCTCCTCCAGACTGACATCTGTCTGCAGGGCCTCCTGGAAGCTCTGACGGTGTCAGGACTCAGAACATTTTTTACCTTTTGTGCATTACTGCCCTTTTCCAAGATGCCATCTTTGGTCTCATGTGCACTGTGTCTCCTGCTATAAAACTCCACCCCAGCCTTCAGTCTGTGCTAGAGTATTCTGCCTTGCATCCAGCTCCTGACCTTTGATTACTCCCTGGCTATACACCTGCTCCTGTTAACATGTGTGGTGATCCTGCTACTCTGCTCTGAGTTCCTGCTACATACACAAGTTTCCAGTAATCCTCCTTCATCTGCTGTTCGTGTTTACTTCCATCTACATTTGCTGGTCATGTAAGCTGTTGCTGCTTTGCAATAACCTGAGACTATTAACCAGGCCTCCCTGGTTGAGCTAAGATATGATTTGAACTGCCTAATAAGCATATCTATCTGTGCCTGGACTAAGACAAGGACTTATTCATGTCAAGTATCCTCAAGAATAATTGTGCTTCATAGACTTTCTGCGTGATTGCATTTTCCTCTGAAGTTTCCTATAGACTGCTAAGCTGCGTTTATTATTTGCACCAAGTGTTGTGGACTTGAGTTTCTCTCTGCACCTGTTTGAAACACCGTGTGATAATATAGACTTTACCACTTATAAATCTGTGTCCTGTAGTTGTCTTGTTCCACGCAAAGAGTCTCCTGAATTATCCCATATAATTATTACAGACGGTCAGCCTGCAGGCCCTGGCCTAGTGTGACTGCCAGGCCCTGGTCTGAAGCTGAGTTTTCAGTGTCTGTCATCGGAGACCTTGGTGGGTCTGCCATGTATGGAGGCTCCGGGACCACAGTATGGGCCTCCTGTCCTGGCAGTTCTGTCTGAGACTCATCCTCTAATCTCTGGGCCTGAGTCTGAGCCGCAGCCTGACTCCGGGTCACAGCCGCCACATAATTACAGTCCTGTGCATTGGGACATTTTCCCTCCTCACACGGGATCTTAGGTGGGTCTCCTTCTTCCACCTTCTCTGTATCATTTACTTGCAAGGGAGGAACATAGTGGGACACCATCCTTCCCAGGTCCGTGCCTAGCAACACATTGGTGGGAATAGCCTCTGATACTCCCACTTCTCTCAGTCCTTTCCCTGCTCCCCAGTCCAGGTACACACGGGCCATGGGCACGGCAGGGCTGACCCCTCCAATCCCGGTTATAGACATAGTCTTTCCTGGTATGATATCGGCAGGGGTTATCATGGCTGGACGCACCAGGGTCACCTCTGCCCCAGTGTCTCTGAGACCTATGGTGACTTTATTGCCAACAGTGACAGATTGGCAGTTCTCATTCGCCCTCGCATCAGAGCCGGCTACAAAGAGGACAGACGGTGAAGCACAGACGGCTTTGTGGTGGTAGTTGGGCGTTTCTCCCTATCAGGGCAGACAGCGCTAACATGTCCCACTTTGTTGCAGGAGAAACACCGGCGTGCACGGCCTAGAGAATGTCTATTCCCCGGGGCCCCATAGAATGTGGGCTTGGACAGCACTGGTGATCGGCCGGCAGAGGGAGAAGGGTCTCCGTTTGGCTTACCTCCTCTCCAGCTGAATCCCGATGGCTTCCGCACCTCAGGCATCCTGTTAGCCACATAGCAGTCTGCAATCCTTGCAGCCTGATCTGCAGTTTGTGGCTCCCGATCACACAAAAATTGTCGTACATCCGTGGGGCACATGTGAAGAAATTGATCCTTGACCATAAGATCCATTAAGTCCTCAAAACTGTTAACAGAAAGTCCCCTAATCCATTGGTGGAACGTGGTCCTCAAGGTGCTCACAACATCCACAAAGCTGTCAGTTGATCCACGTTGTAGGTTACAGAACTTTCTCCGATACACTTCTGGTGTTAGGTTGTATTTCCTGATCAGGGCCTCTTTTATGGCCTCATAGTTCGCATCTAGCTCTGGTGGGAGTCCAGCAAACACATCCAGGGCTTTGCCTCTCAACCCTGGGGTTAGGTACTGTGCCCACTGCTCACGGGGTAGATGGTACTGCCCGCAAGTTTTTACAAATCCCCGCAGGAAAGTATCTAAGTCCGTATCCTTCTCCATCACAGGGAAGTTTTCAAGACGTGGTCTCCTTGGATTTATGTCCTGGGAAGGGGTTATCTGAGGACTGATACCCCGCTCTGTTTGAGCTATCTGAAGCTGGAACGCTCTGTCCAACCGTCGTTCTGCAGCCTCTCTCTCTGCCTGTCGGTCCCGGCGTTCTGCAGCCTCTCTCTCAGCCTGTCAGTGCTGTAGAATCAGCTGCATGCGCAGGTTGGGATCACTTGTTCCCAGCCGTTGTAAGTCCATTTGCACAGTACAGTCCACAGGCTCCTCAGCACTGGCATTGCTGACACTTCATTCAGGCATCTCCGGTGCAAGAGCTGGCATTGCTGGGTCTCTCTGAGGTGGGCTCTCTCCTTGCCCAGATGTTCCAGCACTTTGCTATATGTCCTGCTCGACCAAGGCGCGTATCAGCAGCTCTTTGGATCTGTCGGCTGTCTCTATTCCTCTATGCTTACAGAGGCCGGTCAGAGCCTCTTTGCTCAGCGTCTTGTACTGGGCTGCCATATCGATGAACAGCCTTTGCCAAATAAAAGATAGAAAAGAAAAACGGGGAGGGGAAACTGTTTGCAAGTATGACTAAGTAAGCACTGAGTTGAACCTTGAAGAACTGGTGCACTCCTCGCAAGGATACCAATTCTTTAGTACAGGGAATAATTGCTTAAACCATGCACTAATGCTCTAATAGAAATAATTCTATCCCACCGCTGCCACCAATTGTCACGGATCCCTACTCCATGGTGTCACTAATTCGTCACGTGCCTGCTCTCACACGTGACTTGGGGTTGTGCCTGCAAGGGTTAATCTATCTCCCCTCTCTCAGTCCAGCATTCAACCTCTGTCCTATGCTGTAATGGGAGCATAAATCACACACCGTCCCAGGCCACACACCCGCTCATACACGCTGCCACCACTCATCGAATACGCGGGTGATGAGTCCCAGTAATAATAATACTAATAAAAATATGTCTATCACTCATAAGGCTCAAACACCTTAGGCTATGGATTCTTTTAGAACATTCAAGGTTCAACTTGTTAAAGTTTTATACTTTAATAACAAAAGGTTCAATGCTTACAATAAGAAAAAGGTATAAAAATATGATAATAAAAAGACATACAACTTATGCAAAACAGTATCAAAATAAACAGGAGAAACTTACAGAAATTACCTAACTGGTAGTTGCTTTCTGGTCCCTGAGGGGGGGTGAATGGAGTTGGAGGAACACATCAGCTTCTCAGGCTGCCCTCACATGTGAACACAATTCTCTGTCTGCAGCCTAAATTTATAACTTTGGTCTGGAGGTCAGGTTTCTAGACCGACCCCTCAAGTCAATATAACTGCTGCCTGTTTGATTGGGCCACGGCCGCGCCCCCAATGAATACATTATTTTCTCTTGAGATACGTGTGAAAAGGTTCTCAGGAATAGATGCCCTCCGGCCGCAATTAGCATCTCCCCTCCAAGACCTAAGAGGTGCCAAATGTTACATTCTTCTTGGCTCTAGCTAGACCTCCTGGTGGGATATGGAGACACAATTGCTACTAGTCCCAAGGAAGTACCTATTAACACCTAGGTGCGACTTGCCTTCAGGACAAATGTTACGTTATCACTAGTCACACATATAACCCTAGACATAGGTCACTACACACATATAGATATATATATCTTGTAGATTGTGAGCCTTCGCGGGCAGGGTCCTCTCTCCTACTGTACCAGTTATGACTTGTATTGTTCAAGATTATTGTACTTGTTTTTATTATGTATACCCCTCCTCACTTGTAAAGCGCCATGGAATAAATGGCGCTATAACAATAAATAATAATAATATACACATATTTCACCACACCCTCAATGATAGAGATGACGACCGGACTGTTCCTCCACAATGATAGAGATGATGACCAGATTGGTCCTCCACTATGATAGAGATGACAACCGGACTGGTCCTCCTTGATGGTCAGACCGGCTTGGTGAATTCCCCTGAGCACCTCCTGAAGATGCTGCAGGTGTTCATCCCAGGAGGAACTGAAGATGGCAATGTCATCCAGGCACGCCACCTTGTACTTCTCTAGTCCCTGAAGCAGGTGGTTGACCATCCACTGGAAAGTGGCAGGGGCATTGTTCATGCCGAATGGCATGACCTTGGACTCGTACTGTCCGAAGGGTGTGATAAAGGTGTGATAAAGGCGGACTTTTCCTGTGCCTCTGGGCTCAGGGGAATCTGCCAGTATCGACTCAGACCCATTATGGTTAGATTTTTTGCGCTCAAGCAGCTCATCAATGCGTGGCATTGGGTGAGCGTCTGTTGTGAATTCCGCTCTTGGGCTCCCTCCGGTGGTTGTAAGTAGCACTTTTGTGAATTCTGCTCTTGGGCTCCCTCCTGTGGTTTTGAGTGGTATAGCTGCTTCTTGGATTTAGCATTAGCAGCTGCTTCCACTGATCTTCTTTCTGCTCGGCTATTTTAGTCTTGCTTTATCCCTCAATCAATGCCAGTTGTCAATTGTTCTTGCCTGGAGGCACGGCTCTTGGATTTCCCTGACACTCTGACCCTTTCAGCAAAGATAAGTCCTTGCTTGTCCTTTTGCAGTCCACTTGTTGTGGACTTATTGTTCAGCACATTTATGTTTTGTTCATTTGTCCAGCTTATCAGTATGGATCTATTTAGCTAAGCTGGAAGCTCTGGGCTGCAGATTTTGCCCTCCACACCTTTAGTCAGGTGTGGAGATTTTTGCATATCTCTGCGGTGGACTTTTTCTAGTTTTTATTACTGACCGCACAGTGTTTCTTTCCTTACTGTCTATCTAGCTAGAATTGGCCTCCTTTGCTAAAATCTTGTTTCATACTACGTATGTCATTTCCTTCTCCTCTCACAGCCATTATTTGTGGGGGGCTGTCCTATCCTTTGGGGATTTTCTCTGAGGCAAGATAGCTTTCCTGTTTCTACCTTTAGGGGTAGCTAGTTCTCCGGCTGTGACGAGATGTCCAGGGAGTGACAGGAACATTCCACGGCTACTGCTAGTGTTGTGTTAAGATCAGGAACTGCGGTCTGTATAGTTACCACCTGCCCAGAGCTAGTCACATGTCGCTCCTAAATTACAAGTCTATAACAGTACAACTGGCCAACAATGAGTTGAATGCATCTCAAAAGAAGGAAAAGAAAAAGAGTTCTGAGCCATTTTTTTTTTCTTTAGTCTGTTTTGTCTTTTTCCTTCCTCTAAATCTCTGGGTGGATTTGGGCGCGGACATGGATGTTCAGGGTTTGTTTTCTCGTGTGGATCAGCTTGCTGCAAGAGTTCAGAGTATCCAAGATTATGTTGTTCAGATTCCAGCCTTGGAGCCTAGAATTCCTTCTCCAGATTTGTTTTACGGGGATAGATCTAAGTTTTTGAACTTTAAAAATAACTGCAAATTGTTTTTTGCTAAGAAACCCTGTTCCTCTGGTGACCCCACTGAGCAAGTTAAAATAGTTATTTCTCTGCTGCGTGGTGACCCTCAGGACTGGGCATTCTCCCTTGAGTCAGGGGATCCGGCATTGCTTAATGTAGATGCATTTTTTCAATCGCTCGGATTATTGTATGACGAACCTAACTCTGTAGATCATGCTGAGAAAACACTTTTGGCCCTTTGTCAGGGTTAGGAAGCGGCAGAATTGTACTGCCAGAAATTTAGAAAATGGTCTGAACTCACTAAATGGAATGAGGATGCTCTGGCAGCAATTTTCAGAAAGGGTCTTTCAGAAGCCCTTAAAGATGTAATGGTGGGGTTGCCCACGCCTGTTGGTTTGAGCGAATCTATGTCCCTAGCCATTCAGATTGATCGGCGCCTACGCGAGCGCAAAGTGGTGCACCATATGGCAGCGTCCTCTGAACAGAGTCCTGAGCCTATGCAATGTGATAGGATTCTGACTAAAGCGGAACAGAGGGGATACAGACTTCAGAATGGGCTGTGTTTTTACTGTGGTGATTCTGCTCATACTATTTCTGATTGCCCTAAGCGTATTAAGAGGGTCGCTAGATCTGTTACCATTAGTACTGTACAGCCTAAGTTTCTCCTGTCTGTGACCCTGATTTGCTCATTGTCATCTTTCTCTGTCATGGCATTTGTGGATTCAGGCGCTGCCCTGAACTTAATGGACTTAGACTTCGCCAGGCGCTGTGGTTTTTCTTTGCAGCCTTTGCAGAGCCCTATTCCTTTGAGGGGTATTGATGCTACACCGTTGGCCAAGAATAAACCTCAGTATTGGACTCAGCTGACTATGTGCATGGCTCCAACACATCAGGAAGATTGTCGTTTTCTGGTGTTGCATAATTTACATGATGTTGTTGTACTGGGTTTTCCATGGTTACAAGTACACAATAAAGTGTTGGATTGGAAATCGATGTCTGTGACTAGTTGGGGTTGTCAAGGGGTACATAGTGACGTTCCTTTAATGTCAATTTCCTCTTCCCCCTCTTCTGATGTTCCTGAATTTTTGTCTGATTTCCAGGATGTATTCGATGAGCCCAAGTCCAGTTCCCTTCCTCCTCATAGGGACTGTGATTGTGCTATCGACTTGGTTCCTGGCTGTAAGTTCCCTAAGGGCCGACTCTTCAATCTGTCTGTGCCAGAGCATGCCGCTATGCGGAGCTATGTGAATGAGTCTTTAGAGACGGGGCATATTCGGCCATCTTTGTCACCATTGGGAGCAGGATTCTTTTTTGTTGCCAAGAAGGATGGCTCCTTGAGACCCTGTATTGATTATCGCCTTCTTAATAAGATCACGGTCAAATTCCAATACCCTTTACCTTTGCTCTCTGATTTGTTTGCTCGGATTAAGGGGGCTAGTTGGTTTACCAAGATTGACCTTCGAGGGGCGTATAATCTTGTTCGTATTAAACAGGGTGACGAATGGAAAACTGCATTTAATACGCCCGAAGGCCACTTTGAATACCTGGTGATGCCTTTCGGGCTTTCTAATGCTCCTTCTGTATTTCAGTCCTTCATGCATGATATTTTTCGCAATTATCTTGATAAATTCTTGATTGTGTATTTGGATGATATTTTGATTTTTTCCAATGATTGGGAGTCTCACGTGAGGCAGGTCAGGATGGTATTCCAGATCCTTCGTGATAATGCTCTATTTGTGAAGGGGTCTAAGTGCCTATTTGGGGTCCAGAAGGTCTCTTTTTTGGGGTTTATTTTTTCTCCCTCGTCTATAGAAATGGATCCTGTTAAGGTCCAAGCCATTCATGACTGGGTTCAACCCACATCTGTGAAGAGCATTCAGAAATTTTTGGGCTTTGCTAATTTTTATCGCCGTTTCATTGCCAACTTCTCTAGTGTGGTTAAGCCCCTGACCGATTTGACGAAGAAGGGCGCTGATGTGGCTAATTGGTCCTCTGAGGCTCTGGAGGCCTTTCAGGAGCTTAAGCGCCGATATACTTCTGCCCCGGTCTTGCGTCAGCCTGATGTGTCTCTTCCTTTTCAGGTTGAGGTTGACGCTTCTGAGATTGGGGCAGGGGCCGTTTTGTCACAGAGGAACTCTGATGGTTCCCTGATGAAACCATGTGCCTTCTTTTCCCGAAAGTTTTTGCCTGCGGAACGCAATTATGATGTCGGCAATCGGGAGTTGTTGGCGATGAAGTGGGCATTTGAGGAGTGGTGACATTGGCTTGAGGGAGCCAAGCATCGCGTTGTGGTCTTGACCGATCATAAGAATCTGATTTACCTCGAGTCGGCCAAGCGGCTGAACCCTAGACAGGCTCGATGGTCCCTGTTTTTCTCCCGTTTCGATTTTGTGGTCTCATATCTTCCGGGATCTAAGAATGTTAAGGCAGATGCCCTCTCTAGGAGTTTTTTGCCTGATTCTCCTGGAGTTCTTGAGCCGGTTGGCATTCTTAGGGAAGGGGTGATTCTTTCTGCTATCTCCCCTGATTTACGGTGGGTGCTTCAGGAATTTCAGGCTAATAAACCAGACCGCTGTCCTGTGGGGAAGCTGTTTGTTCCTGATAGATGGACAAGTAAGGTAATTTCTGAGGTCCATTGTTCGGTGTTGGCCGGTCATCCTGGGATTTTTGGTACCAGGGATTTGGTTGCTAGGTCCTTTTGGTGGCCTTCCTTGTCGTGGGATGTGCGTTCTTTTGTGCAGTCCTGTGGGACCTGTGCCCGGGCTAAGCCTTGCTGTTCCCGCGCTAGTGGGTTGCTTTTGCCTTTGCCTGTCCCTGAGAGGCCCTGGATGCATATTTCCATGGATTTTATTTCGGATCTTCCTGTGTCTCAGAGGATGTCTGTTATCTGGGTGGTTTGTGACCGGTTCTCTAAAATGGTCCATTTGGTACCTTTGCCTAAATTGCCTTCCTCCTCTGATTTGGTTCCATTGTTTTTTCAGCATGTGGTTCGTTTGCATGGCATTCCGGAGAATATTGTGTCTGACAGAGGTTCCCAGTTTGTTTCCAGGTTTTGGCGGTCCTTTTGTGCTAGGATGGGCATTGATTTGTCTTTTTCTTCGGCGTTCCATCCTCAGACAAATGGCCAAACTGAGCAAACTAATCAAACCTTGGAAACCTATTTGAGATGCTTTGTGTCTGCTGATCAGGATGATTGGGTGGCTTTCTTGCCGTTGGCCGAGTTTGCCCTTAATAATCGGGCCAGTTCGGCTACTTTGGTTTCACCTTTTTTTTGTAATTTTGGTTTCCATCCTCGTTTTTCTTCAGGGCAGGTTGAGCCTTCTGATTGTCCTGGTGTTGATTCCGTGATGGACAGGTTACAGCAGATTTGGACTCATGTGGTAGACAATTTGACGTTGTCTCAGGAAAAGGCTCAGCGTTTTGCTAACCGCCGTCGGTGTGTTGGTCCTCGGCTTCGTGTGGGGGATTTAGTCTGGTTATCTTCTCGTCATGTTCCTATGAAGGTTTCTTCCCCTAAGTTCAAGCCTCGGTTTATTGGTCCTTATAAGATTTCTGAGATTATCAATCCAGTGTCTTTTCGTTTGGCCCTTCCAGCCTCTTTTGCCATCCACAATGTTTTCCATAGATCGCTGTTGCGGAGATATGTGGTACCTGTAGTTCCCTCTGTGGATCCTCCTGCCCCGGTGTTGGTTGAGGGGGAGTTGGAATATGTGGTTGAAAAATTTTGGATTCTCGTTTTTCAAGGCGGAGGCTTCAGTATCTTGTCAAGTGGAAGGGTTATGGCCAGGAGGATAATTCTTGGGTGGTTGCCTCCGATGTCCATGCCACCGATTTGGTTCGTGCTTTTCACTTTGCTCGTCCTGATTGGCCTGGGGGCTCTGGTGAGGGTTCGGTGACCCCTCCTCAAGGGGGGGGTACTGTTGTGAATTCCGCTCTTGGGCTCCCTCCGGTGGTTGTAAGTAGCACTTTTGTGAATTCTGCTCTTGGGCTCCCTCCTGTGATTTTGAGTGGTATAGCTGCTTCTTGGATTTAGCATTAGCAGCTGCTTCCACTGATCTTCTTTCTGCTCGGCTATTTTAGTCTTGCTTTTTCCCTCAATCAATGCCAGTTGTCAATTGTTCTTGCCTGGAGGCACGGCTCTTGGATTTCCCTGACACTCTGACCCGTTCAGCAAAGATAAGTCCTTGCTTGTCCTTTTGCAGTCCACTTGTTGTGGACTTATTGTTCAGCACATTTATGTTTTGTTCATTTGTCCAGCTTATCAGTATGGATCTATTTAGCTAAGCTGGAAGCTCTGGGCTGCAGATTTTGCCCTCCACACCTTTAGTCAGGTGTGGAGATTTTTGCATATCTCTGCGGTGGACTTTTTCTAGTTTTTATTACTGACCGCACAGTGTTTCTTTCCTTACTGTCTATCTAGCTAGAATTGGCCTCCTTTGCTAAAATCTTGTTTCATACTACGTATGTCATTTCCTTCTCCTCTCACAGCCAATATTTGTGGGGGGCTGTCCTATCCTTTGGGGATTTTCTCTGAGGCAAGATAGCTTTCCTGTTTCTACCTTTAGGGGTAGCTAGATCTCCGGCTGTGACGAGATGTCCAGGGAGTGACAGGAACATTCCACGGCTACTGCTAGTGTTGTGTTAAGATCAGGAACTGCAGTCTGTATAGTTACCACCTGCCCAGAGCTAGTCACATGTCGCTCCTAAATTACCAGTCCATAACAGCGTCAGAGGCTGTGTGGTGAAATATGTGTATATATATCTATATGTGTGTAGTGACATATGTCTAGGGTTCCCATATCTCACCAGGAGGTCTAAGTAGGGCCAAGAAGAAGCGCTTGGAGGGGAGATGCTAATTGTGGCCTGAGGGGATCTATTCCTGGGAACCTGGTCACAAGTATCTCAAGAGGAAAATAATATATTCATTAGTAGCATGGCTGTGGCCAATCAACAAGTCAGCAATTATGATATTAATCTGAGGGGCCGGTCTAGAAACCTGACCTCCAGACCAAAGTTATAAATTTAGGCTGCAGACAGAGAATTGGGTTCACATGTTGGAGGCAGCATGAGAAGCTGGTGTGATCCAATCTACATTCATCCTACCCTCAGGCAGCAGAAGGCAACTACCAGTTAGATAACTTCTGTAAGTTTCTCCTGTTTATTTTGATACTGTTTTGCATAAGTTGTATGTATTTTTATTATCATATTTTTATACCTTTTTCTTATTGTAAGCATTGAACCTTTTTGTTATTAAAGTATAAAACTTTAACAAGTTGAACCTTGAATGTTCTAAAAGAATCCATACCTAAGGTGTGTGAGCCTTATGAGTGATAGACATATTTTTATTAGTATTATTATTATTTCTGGGACTCATCACCCATGTGTTCGGTGAGTGGTGGCAGCGTGTATGAGCGGGTGGTGTGTGGCCTGGGTCGGTGTGTGATTTATGCTCCCATTACAGCATAGGACAGAGGTTGAATGCTGGATTGAGAGTGAGGAGATAGATTAACCCTTGCAGGCACAACCCCAAGTCACGTGTGAGAGCGGACACGTGACGAATAAGTGACACCACGGAGTAGGGATCCATGACAGGCTGTGATGGCGTTGAGCCCCCTGTAGTCCATGCAGAACCGGGTGGTCCGATCCTTCTTGGGCAATAGAACTACAGGTGAGGCCCACGCGCCCTTTGACCGTTGAATCACCCCCAGCTGTAACATCTCATCGATCTCCTGGTGCATAACCTGCTGCACCTCGTCGGAGATCCGATAGGGTGTTCGCCGTAGTGGGGCTTGATTCCGTGTGTGCAACCCCGTCGACCCCTAACATAGTCCTTCCAGGTCGGTTGGAGAACACGACCCGGAAGGGTTCCAGCATGGTCCGCAACCACAGTGTACACACTGCTCAAAAAATTAAAGGGAACACAAATGCCACATCCTAGATATCACTGAATAAAATATTCCACTTGTAAATCTTTATTCACTACATAGTGGAGAGTGTTGAGAACAATAAAACATACAAATTATCAATGTAAATCAAAATTAATATCTCACAGAGGCCTGGATTTGGAACGACACTAAAAATCAAAGTGGAAAATCAAATTACAGGCTGATCCAACTTCAGTGGAAATGCCTCAAGACAAGGAAATGATGCTCAGTAGTGTGTGTGGCCTCCACGTGCCTGTATGACCTCCCTACAATGTATGGGCATTCTCCTTATGAGGCGGTGGATGGTCTCCTGAGGGATCTCCTCCCAGACATGGACTAAAACATCCACCAACTCTTGGACAGTCTGTGGTGCAACGTGACGTTCGTGGATGGAGCGAGACATGATGTCCCAGATGTGTTCAATCAGATTCAGGTCTGAGGAACGGGCGGACCATTCCATAGCTTCAATGCCTTCATCTTGCAGGAACTGCTAACACACTCCTGCCACATGAGGTCTGGCATTGCCCAGCATTAGGAGGAACCCAGGACCAACCGCACCAGCATATGGTCTCACAATGGGTCTGAGGATCTCATCTCGGTATCTAATGGCAGTCAGGCTACCTCTGGCTAGCTAGCTGTGCAGCCCTCCAAAGAAATGCCCCCCCACACCATTACTGACCCACTGCCAAACCAGTCATGCTGAAGGATGTTGCAGGCAGCAGATCGCTCTCCATGGCGTCTCCAGACTCTTTCATGTCTGTCACATGTGCTCAGTGTGAACCTGCTTTCATCTGTGAAGAGCACATGGCACCAATGGCGAATTTGCCATTCCTGGTGTTCTGTGGCAAATGCCAAGCGTCCTGCATGGTGTTGGGCTGTGAGCACAACCCCCATCGGTGGACGTCGGGCACTCAGACTATCCTCATGGAGTCGGTTTCTAACAGTTTGTGCAGACACATGCACATTTGTGGCCTGCTGGAAGGCATTTTGCAGGGCTCTGGCACTGCTCCTCCTGTTCCTCCTTGCACAAAAGCTGAGATAGCAGTCCTGCTGCTGGGTTGTTGCCCTCCTATGGCCCCCTCCATGTCTCCTGGTGTACTGGCCTATCTCCTGATAGCGCCTCCAGCCTCTGGAGACTACGCTGACAGACACAGCAAACCTTCTTGCCACAGCTCGCATTGATGTGCCATCCTGGATGAGCTGCACTACCTGAGCCACTTGTGTGGGTTGTAGAGTCCGTTTCATGCTACCGTGAGTGTGAAAGCACAACCAACAATCAAAAGTGACCAAAACATCAGCCAGAAAGCATTGGTACTGAGATGTGGTCTGTGGTCCCCACCTGCAGAACCACTCCTTTATTGAGTGTGTCTTGATAATTACCAATAATTTCCATCCATTGTCTATTCTATTTGCACAACAGCATGTGAGATTGATTGTCAGTGTTGCTTCCTAAGTGGACAGTTTGATTTCACAGAAGTTTGATTTACTTGGAGTTATATTCTGTTGTTTAAGTGTTCCCTTTATTTTTTGAGCAGTGTATATATATATATATATATATATATATATATATATACATATATATATAGTGATGCAGTGACCCCTGTTACAGCTAGGGGGCGCTGTAGGTGCTCCTCGTGATGCGCATAGGGGCGTGTCTGTGATTATGATGGTGAAACAGTGACTGGCAGGATTGTAAATGGCCGGTATGTGTCCCAGAGGGAGTCTGCGCTGTAAGCCTGAAGTAATGTTGGTCTGGGATTTGTAGTCCTACAAGTATTTGTATAGTTTGTAAAGGGAGGCTTGCAAGGTTAGCTGGAGAGCTGGGTGGGTTCGGCTAACCACACACACCTTCCACCTATGGGAGTGGTAACAACTACATAATGTGACCATGGTGTGGTCACATGGGTCTGTGATGGAGAGTGTGTAGATCCTGGATGGCTTGCATGTTGGGAGGTCCTGTGTGTGGACTGGATCTCTGAATAGTGCACTGAGAGACTTGTGTGTTGGACAGACCTAGGTGGGGACGGACGTCCTGAACAGCACACGCAGTGGCCTGTGTGTTGGATGGTCCCAGGTGCAGACGGACATCCTGAAGAGCGCACGGAAAGGCCGAATGTATGCAGAGTCTGTGATGGCACTGCATTGGGGGAGCTACAGCCCTTCTGAGGATATGGACTGTCAGGTGGCCCGGTGAGCAAGGCTCTGTCCGGGACAGTGATCCCAGTTCGGCAGCTTTCTTGGAGGAGAGGGGACTGACAGGATGTCAGGGTGTGGAGTAGGAGCTCCAGAAAGGTAACACCCGGGAAGGGGGCTATCATAACGGCAGAGAAGTATCTGCCAGTGGAACAGACTGTTGGTGCTTATTGTGTTCCATGGATATTGATGAACTGTTCGGCGTGTGGTCACCCATGGTAACTGGACGAAGTGAGAAGTCCTGCATATTTACTGACTGTGAGTTGAAGCCGTATAACATGCATATAATGAACTGTGCAAGACCCAGTTTATGCTGCATAAAATAAACCTGATAGACTGTTTAAGTGAACAACCGTGCCTGTCTGCGTTTATCCCGTTGCCAAGCGAGTGTCCCCAACACATGTGGTAAGCTCTATCTCACTATATATAATAAACATATATCCTTTATTAATAAAAAAATATATATATATATTATCTTTTGATGATGGTAATCTAAAATATATTTTTCTTTTTTGTCCATATTGCTTTTATAGTTTGTCTATTTTGTTTTTTCCTGTACGTTTTTTTCGGTCTGGAAACTTTGTCCAGTTAGCTGATACCTCTGTGAAACTCCCATTTTTTTCTTTACTTTTTAGGTGTGTTTGCTTCCTGTTCCTGCTAATTTCTTTGCCTTTTTCCTTTAGTGTTTTTCGACTTCTTCTTCTGCATTAATGCACCTACAAATATGAATATATAGTTACAACTCTTTTAATATTATTTTTTGTCTTTATTATGGAACAAATTTTGTATACTGTGCTATAACTCGGGCAGCACGGTGGCTCAATGGATAGCACTGCAGCCTTGCAGCGCTGGAATCCTGGGTTCAAATCCCACCAAGGACAACATCTGCAAGGAGTTTGTATGTTCTCCCCGTGTTTGCATGGGTTTCCTCCGGGTTCTCTGGTTTCCTCCTACATTCCAAAGACATACTGGTAGGGAATTTAGATTGTGAGCCCCATTAGGGACAGTGATGATAATGTGTGGTAACTGTATAGCGCTGCAGAATATGTTAGCGCTATATAAAGATTATTATTAAATAAAAATTATTATAACTGTCATGTGCTGTACTGTAACACCCCAGGTAACCAGTTGTTACAGTGATGCTTCATTTTGGGGAGGGTGATATCATGCTTGGAGGCAGGGAGGATTCCCTTTACCAGGTAACGCACCCATGTGATGATAATGTATAATTTGCTTCTTAGTTGTCCATTAGCACACCATTGTGGGCTCTGACCCCCCCCCCCCCTTCTCTCTGTGTTTCTGCTGGCAGAGATGTGTGTATGTGGATCCCAAATCCCTCATGGCCCCCCCACAAGAATTTTTATTGCTCTTGTAGCTGCACAAATCTCCCTCCAGCTGAAACTGGTCTGATCTCAAAAGACATGAGGTTCTTTGTTCTATTATAATAAGATATTGGGCCACCAATTTGGGCTAGAAAAATAAGGAGTATATATTGCTAACTTCCATCGATAGATCTGTCAGCCACTGTAACCACTAGCAGCTAAACACAATGAGTAAAAAGTACGGATTTATCCGGAACTGTGTGGAACAACTAGGACGAATTTGGTATCAATAGAGAGCTAATTTTAATACAAGATGGATGAGGTGTGTGTTATGACTCTGCCAGATTCTCGAGCGAAGATATGAGATTTAAGAATTGTTGTTGAAATCTGTATGTCTGTGGAGAGGGGAGGGTCCAGGTTAAGTCAACCCCTTTAGTGATGTCACAAGGCTGCAGTTATAAGTTTCTGCACTTAACTCAGCATTCAGTCTTGCCTGAGGAGCTGTTACTGCCAGACCTTCTAATGAATCGGGATATTTGGCTCCGCCTACCAGCATGGTTTTGCCTGCAATGATCTGAGCACATGTGAGTTTTACCTTTCTTCTTTAATCCATGTTATTTTATAATTGCTTTGTACATACATACTTTGTCTCACATTGTAACATCTTTATATATCTTTTTATAAACACTGCCTGATCTTTATAGAGTAAAATATTTAAAATACTAGCTTTGTTCTCCTGCTCTAAAACGTACCCTGTTATGATCTGGTGGCCTAAGAGCAGCATGAGACGTACTCTGGAGAAGGTGGTACCTGTACTGACCGCAGACCCTGAACCTAACACCGCAACTAGAAGTAGCCGTGGAATGTACCTAGCGCTCCCTGGACATCTCGACACAGCCGGAGGACTAATTACCCCTAAAGATAGAAAAGGGAAAACTATCTTGCCTCAGAGAAAATTCCCAAAGGATAGGCAGCCCCCCACAAATATTGACTGTGAGAGGAGAGGGAAAAAACATACACAGACTGAAATCAGAATTTAGCAAAGGAGGCCACTTCTAGCTAAATAGAAAGGATAGGACAGAGTACTATGCGGTCAGTATTAAAACACTAGAAAATATCCACCACAGAAAATACAAAAACTCCACAGCTAACTAAAGATATGGAGGGTATATCTGCATCTCCAGAGATACCAGCTTGGCTAAACAAATCCTTATACAGACCAAGCTGGACAAGACAAAAAAACATGGAAAAGAACTGAACAATAAGGCCACAGCATGTGGACAGCAAAAAATCAAGGCCAGAACTTATCTTTGTTGAAAAGAACTGCAAAGCAGGAGAGACCAGGCAGAGATGTGAATCCTCCAGGAACAATGGACAACTGGCACTGACTAAAGGGTGAAGCAAGACTAAATAGCCCAGTCAGATTTGCAAATAGTGAACACACCTGACAAATGCTGCGACTCAGAGACAGCAGCGCTACCACTTACAACCACCGGAGGGAGCCCAAGAGCAGAATTCACAACAGTACCCCAAGTCTTCTGAAGGGAATTACGCTACTGTTTTGGGTTAGCTTTGGACCCGTTAATAGAAGCTGGTGGCAGCATACCTTGTCCTGCACTTTTGAGAGTTGTAGCGACGGCGGCGTTAATAATTATTGTTCCTGCCTGAGTGCGCATAGTTATATCGCCCTTGCTGCAGCTTGCCCAATAGCCAGTTCATAGCAGGCAGCCTTTCTGGTGACTAATTACCCTAGGTGCAGTACCTAATCTGACCTGAGGGTAAGGGGGCGCCAGAGAGCTGCAAGTTTTCAAGCGGAACTGTAAAGCGGGATATACATAAATCCCTGCAGTTCGTGTTATATTGCAGAGCAGTGGGATAACTAAAATAAGCCCCTGCGGTAAATTGAGAGGTCAATAGCCTTGTTTGTGTTTTCATCACATTGGAGCAGTGGAGAGATAACTAAGATAAGCCCCCTGGACATGTGATAGCGGTGGGCTGGCCAAAGGTCACCCCGATCGTGACGTACTGTTGACAGTCACGGTGTGAATCATGACAACCCACATTCAACACATTCTGAATCCAGGCCAGAAGGGGGAGCTTAGGACCCGGATTCAGGGGAGCTTCCCCAGCTTTAAGTGTTCTAGGTCTAGAAGAGAGAGCAGACAGCGAAGCCATGCAGCCAGGACTGAGCTGCAGCTCCTGGGAAAGGAAATGAACGCGAGGGGTTGAGAGTGGTGGAGCAACTGAGGAAAGGAGCACAGTGGAGGAAGCAAGGGGCTCAGAGGGGAACTGTGACCGGGCACCCTCAGAGCCAAAGCGCAGGAACCAGGAGCCAGCGACTGTGTTGTACTCTGGGACACATAGCAGAACCGGAGGGCATAGGACTGTATGTTATTTGCCCACACCACGCCTGGAGGCGAAGCAGCACCTGAAGATCCCAGGTCATGGTACAGACCCTATAAAGTGGCTCAAGCTGCCCACCATACAGGTACCTGTCTCAGGACAGAACGGAGAGGACTTTGCCAGCAAGCTACAGGCAGCAGGGACCTCGCATACTAGCGCAAGTAGGAAGGCTTACGGACCTCACCTGAGAGAGGGATCTGTTGTGAATTTACCTTTTGGCTCCCTCTAGTGGCTACTAGTGTTTTTACTCTGGGTATGTCTATCATCCCTTGTATGCTCACCTGGGTCGTTAGGTCAGGGGTGTTGCTATATTAGCTCCCTGGACCTTCAGTTCAATGCCTGGCAACGTTGATATCAGAGCTAATCTGTAGTGCTCTTGTCTACTGATCCTGGTTCCTGCTTGATTAAGCTAAGTCTGCTTTCTTGCTTTTTGCTATTGTTTTTGTTTTGCATTTTTTGTCCAGCTTGTACATAATCTGTATCCTATCCTTGCTGGAAGCTCTAGGGAGGCTGGAGTTCTCCCCCCAGGCCGTTAGACGGTTCGGGGGTTCTTGAATCTCCAGTGTGGATTTCTGTTAGGGTTTTTGTTGACCATATAAGTTATCTTACTACATTCTGCTATTAGTGAGTGGGCCTCTCTTTGCTAAACCTAGTTCATCTCTGTGTTTGTCATTTCCTCTTACCTCACCGTTATTATTTGTGGGGGGCTTGTATCCAACTTTTGGGGTCTATTCTCTGGAGGCAAGAGAGGTCTTTGTTTTCCTCTTCTAGGGGTAGTTAGTCCTCCGGCTGGCGCGAGACATCTAGCGACCAACGTAGGCATGTTCCCCGGCTACTTCTAGTGTTGGCATTAGGAGTAGATATATGGTCAACCCAGTTACCACTGCCCTATGAGCTGGGTTTTTGTACTTCGCAGACTTGCTGATATCTCTGAGACCCTCGCCATTGGGGTCATAACAGTTTGCCAGGCCCGTATTAAATGTTAAATGCATTGCAGAAGCGGGATTATAAGAAAGAAAGTTCTGAGTTTTTTTTTCTCTCTCTCATTTTTTTTTCTTTTCCCCTTTACCTCTGAGTGGCTTGTGATTGCTGCAGACATGAATGTCCAGACCTTGATTACAAGTGTGGACCAGCTTGCTGCTCGTGTGCAGGGCATACAAGATTATGTTACCAGAAATCCTATGTCAGAACCTAAGATACCGATTCCTGATCTGTTTTCCGGAGACCGATTTAAGTTTAGAAATTTCAGGAATAATTGTAAATTGTTTTTGTCCCTGAGACCCTGTTCCTCTGGAGACTCCGCTCAGCAAGTGAAAATTGTTATTTCTTTTTTACGGGGCGACCCTCAGGATTGGGCTTTCTCGCTGGCGCCAGGAGATCCGGCATTTGCTGATATTGATGCGTTTTTTCTGGCGCTCGGTTTGCTTTATGAGGAACCCAATCTTGAGATTCAGGCAGAAAAAGCCTTGCTGGCTATGTCTCAGGGCCAGGACGAGGCTGAAGTGTATTGCCAAAAATTTCGGAAATGGTCCGTGCTGACCCAGTGGAACGAGTGTGCATTGGCTGCAAATTTTAGAAATGGTCTTTCTGAAGCCATTAAGAATGTGATGGTGGGTTTTCCCATTCCCACAGGTCTGAATGATTCTATGGCCCTGGCTATTCAAATCGACCGGCGGTTGCGGGAGCGCAAAACCGCTAATTCCCTCATGGTGTTGTCTGAACAGGCACCTGAATTAATGCAATGTGATAGAATCCTGACTAGAAATGAGCGGAAAATTCATAGACGCCAGAATGGCTTGTGTTACTACTGTGGTGATTCTACACGTTATCTCAGCATGCTCTAAACGTCTTACTAAGGTTGTTAGTCCGGTCGTCATTGGTAATTTGCAACCTAAATTTATTCTATCTGTAACTTTGATTTGCTCACTGTCATCGTATCCTGTCATGGCGTTTGTGGACTCAGGTGCGGCCCTGAGCCTTATGGATCTGTCATTTGCCAAGCGCTGCGGATTTGTTCTTGAGCCATTGGAAAATCCTATCCCTCTTAGGGGTATTGATTCTACGCCATTGGCAAAAAATAAACCGCAGTTTTGGACACAGGTTACCATGTGCATGACTCCCGAACATCGGGAGGTAATACGTTTTCTTGTTCTGCATAAAATGCATGATTTGGTTGTTTTGGGTTTGCCATGGTTACAGACCCATAATCCAGTCTTGGACTGGAAGGCTATGTCAGTGTCAAGTTGGGGCTGCCATGGAATTCATGGAGATTCCCTGCCCTTGTCTATTGCTTCTTCTACGCCTTCGGAAGTTCCGGCGTATTTGTCTGATTATCAGGATGTCTTCAGCGAGTCTAAGTCCAGTGCACTGCCTCCTCATAGGGACTGTGACTGTGCTATAGATTTGATCCCTGGCAGTAAGTTTTCTAAGGGGAGACTGTTTAATCTGTCGGTACCTGAACATACCGCGATGCGATCATATATCAAGGAGTCTCTTGAGAAGGGGAATATCCGTCCTTCTTCTTCCCCTCTTGGTGCGGGATTCTTTTTTGTGGCCAAAAAGGACGGATCTTTGAGGCCTTGTATTGACTATCGGCTTTTAAATAAGATCACTGTCAAATTTCAGTATCCTTTGCCGTTGTTGTCGGATTTGTTTGCCCGGATTAAAGGTGCCAAGTGGTTCACCAAGATAGACCTTCGTGGTGCGTACAACCTTGTGCGCATTAGGCAGGGCGATGAATGGAAAACCGCATTCAATACGCCCGAAGGTCATTTTGAGTACTTGGTGATGCCATTTGGGCTCTCTAATGCACCTTCAGTTTTTCAGTCCTTCATGCATGACATTTTCCGGAAGTATCTGGATAAATTTTTGATTGTTTATCTGGATGATATTCTGGTTTTTTCTGATGATTGGGACTCGCATGTGGAGCAGGTCAGGATGGTTTTTGAGATTTTGCGTGAAAATTCTTTGTTTGTAAAAGGCTCAAAGTGTCTCTTTGGTGTACAGAAGGTTCCCTTTTTGGGGTTCATTTTTTCCCCTTCTGCTGTGGAGATGGATCCAGTCAAGGTCCGAGCTATTCATGATTGGACTCAACCCTCGTCAGTTAAGAGTCTTCAGAAGTTCTTGGGTTTTGCTAACTTCTACCGTCGTTTTATCGCAAATTTCTCTAGCATTGTTAAACCGCTGACGGATATGACCAAGAAAGGCTCTGATGTAGCTAACTGGGCTCCTGCTGCCGTGGAGGCTTTCCAGGAGTTGAAACGCCGGTTTACTTCGGCGCCTGTTTTGTGCCAGCCTGACGTCTCAGTCACTTCCCTTTCAGGTTGAGGTGGATGCTTCGGAGATTGGGGCAGGGGCCGTATTGTCGCAGAGAGGCCCTGGTTGCTCTACTATGAGACCTTGTGCCTTTTTCTCTAGCAAGTTTTCGCCGGCAGAGCGAAATTATGATGTGGGCAATCGGGAGTTATTGGCCATGAAGTGGGCATTTGAGGAGTGGCGTCATTGGCTCGAGGGTGCTAAGCATCGGGTGGTGGTCTTGACTGATCACAAAAATTTGATGTATCTCGAGTCTGCTAAACGCCTGAATCCTAGACAGGCCCGCTGGTCATTGTTTTTCTCCCGTTTTGACTTTGTGGTCTCGTATTTACCAGGTTCTAAGAATGTAAAGGCCGATGCTCTGTCTAGGAGCTTTGTGCCTGATGCTCCTGGAGTCGCTGAACCTGTGGGTATTCTTAAGGAAGGAGTTATCTTGTCAGCGATTTCTCCAGATCTGCGACGTGTGTTGCAGAGATTTCAGGCTGGTAGGCCTGACTCTTGTCCACCTGACAGATTGTTTGTGCCTGCTAAATGGACCAGCAGAGTCATTTCCGAGGTTCATTCCTCAGTGTTGGCAGGGCACCCGGGAATTTTTGGCACCAGAGATCTGGTGGCCAGGTCCTTTTGGTGGCCTTCCTTGTCAAGGGATGTGCGGTCATTTGTGCAGTCCTGCGGTACTTGTGCTCGAGCTAAGCCTTGCTGTTCTCGTGCCAGCGGGTTGCTCTTGCCCTTGCCTGTCCCGAAGAGACCTTGGACACACATCTCTATGGATTTCATTTCAGATCTCCCGGTGTCTAAAGGCATGTCTGTCATCTGGGTGATATATGATCGTTTCTCCAAGATGGTCCATCTGGTTCCTTTGCCTAAGCTGCCTTCCTCTGCTGATCTGGTTCCTGTGTTCTTCCAGAACGTGGTTCGTTTGCACGGCATTCCTGAGAATATTGTGTCGGACAGAGGATCCCAGTTTGTTTCCAGGTTCTGGCGATCCTTTTGTGGTAGGATGGGCATTGATTTGTCATTTTCGTCCGCTTTTCATCCACAGACTAACGGACAAACGGAACGAACTAATCAGACTCTGGAGGCGTATTTGAGGTGTTTTGTCTCTTCTGATCAGGATGATTGGGTGACCTTCTTGCCGTTGGCTGAATTTGCCCTTAATAATCGGGCTAGTTCTGCCACCTTGGTTTCGCCATTTTTCTGCAACTCCGGTTTCCATCCTCGTTTTTCCTCGGGACATGTGGAGCCTTCTGACTGTCCTGGAGTGGATTCTGTGGTGGATAGGTTGCAGCGGATCTGGAATCATGTGGTGGACAACTTGAAGTTGTCACAGGAGAAGGCTCAGCGTTTTGCCAATCGCCGCCGCGGTGTGGGTCCCCGACTTCGTGTTGGGGATTTGGTATGGCTGTCTTCTCGATTTGTTCCTATGAAGGTCTCCTCTCCCAAATTTAAGCCTCGATTCATTGGTCCTTACAAGATATTGGAGATCCTTAATCCTGTATCCTTTCGCCTGGATCTTCCGGTGTCGTTTGCCATTCACAACGTATTTCATAGGTCCTTGTTGCGGCGGTACGTTGTGCCTGTGGTTCCTTCTGCTGAGCCTCCTGCTCCGGTGTTGGTTGAGGGCGAGTTGGAGTACGTGGTGGAGAAGATCTTGGATTCTCGTCTCTCCAGGCGGAGGCTTCAGTACCTGGTCAAGTGGAAGGGCTATGGTCAGGAGGATAATTCCTGGGTGGTCGCCTCTGATGTGCATGCGGCCGATTTAGTTCGCGCCTTTCACGCCGCTCATCCTGATCGCCCTGGTGGTCTTGGTGAGGGTTCGGTGACCCCTCACTAAGGGGGGGGTACTGTTGTGAATTTACCTTTTGGCTCCCTCTAGTGGCTACTAGAGTTTTTGCTCTGGGTATGTCTATCATCCCTTGTATGCTCACCTGGGTCGTTAGGTCAGGGGTGTTGCTATATTAGCTCCCTGGACCTTCAGTTCAATGCCTGGCAACGTTGATATCAGAGCTAATCTGTAGTGCTCTTGTCTACTGATCCTGGTTCCTGCTTGATTAAGCTAAGTCTGCTTTCTTGCTTTTTGCTATTGTTTTTGTTTTGCATTTTTTGTCCAGCTTGTACATAATCTGTATCCTATCCTTGCTGGAAGCTCTAGGGAGGCTGGAGTTCTCCCCCCCGGGCCGTTAGACGGTTCGGGGGTTCTTGAATCTCCAGTGTGGATTTTTGTTAGGGTTTTTGTTGACCATATAAGTTATCTTACTACATTCTGCTATTAGTGAGTGGGCCTCTCTTTGCTAAACCTAGTTCATCTCTGTGTTTGTCATTTCCTCTTACCTCACCGTTATTATTTGTGGGGGGCTTGTATCCAACTTTTGGGGTCTATTCTCTGGAGGCAAGAGAGGTCTTTGTTTTCCTCTTCTAGGGGTAGTTAGTCCTCCGGCTGGCGCGAGACATCTAGCGACCAACGTAGGCATGTTCCCCGGCTACTTCTAGTGTTGGCGTTAGGAGTAGATATATGGTCAACCCAGTTACCACTGCCCTATGAGCTGGGTTTTTGTACTTCGCAGACTTGCTGATATCTCTGAGACCCTCGCCATTGGGGTCATAACAGGGATCCACTATTGCCTCCAGGCTGGCCGGACCACATCACCACCTGTGCCTGGTACCCTGGACTGTGGACTGCTACAACCATTAAACCAGGTAAAGACTTTACAACTCTGTCTCATCTGTTATTTACCAGCAACCCACCATCCTTGCCATACACCTTGGGTGCCCTGGGGACCCCGCTTCACCTGTGGGAAGCGTCACCATCTTGATACAACATCACCCCAGAGGACCCCTTTAAGCAGCGTTGGTCCCTCTGACCGAGAACCACAGGTGGTGTCACGAATAGACTTTATTCCCAATATCCCCTTAAAGACCTTTCCCCTTTTACCTCCATCTATCGCCCACCCCCTGAAGATGGCTGGACCATCATTGTTAATACACACCTGTACTTTGTATCTCCCCCCACCTCATTGTAGACTGTAAGCTCTCACGAGCAGGGGCGGCTTATTGTGCTTTAATTATTGTATTGTTAACGTTGTTACTTATGACTGTTATGTTTGAAACTGTTAACCTGTAAAGCGCTGCGGAGTATGTTGGCGCTATATAAATAAAGATTATTATTATTATTATTATTAAGATTATTATTAAACCATCACCTTCATCCCAGGCAGGTTAAAGGGTTATTATCGGTGCCTACCAGGACTTTAGAGCCAGACAAGTATTCCGCAAACTTCTCGGTCATGGCCCACACTAATGCCAACAGCTCCAGTTTGAACGAACTGTAATTGTCTGGATTCCGTTCAGAGTCATGGAGAGACCGGCTCGCATAGGCAATCACTCGCTCTTTTCCATCCTGAATCTGGGACAACACAGCTCCGAGTCCATGCAGGCTTCCATCGGTGTGAAGAATAAATGGTTGGGAGAAGTCTGCATAGGCTAACACCGGCGCTTAAATTAAAGCCAGCTTCAAGGCTTGAAACGCTTTCTCCTGGTGATCTCCCCACGGGATAGTCCTGTTTTTTGTGCCAGATGGCACCCCTTTCAGCAGCTCCAACAGTGGGTTCGCAATGTGAGTGAAGTTCTTCACGAATCGCCGATAGTACCTGGTGAGCCCCAAGAAGCTCCGAACACTTTTCACAGTCTTCGGGGTGCACCAATCTTGTACTGCTGCAATTTTCTCACGGGGCGGTCTCACTCCGTCAGCACTCAACCTGGGTGTGAAACAGATGACACTTCTGAGGCTTCACTTTCAAACCATGTTTCTGAAGACGACTGAAGACTTGTTCCAGTCTCTGCAGATGTTCCTCGAATGTGGTGGCATACACAATGATATCGTCCACATAGATGAGTGGCCTCAAAGTTCAAATCGCCTAAGCACCTCTCCATGAGTAGTTGGAAAGTGCCAGGAGCATTAGCTAAATCCAACGATGAGAAGTATTTTGCGCTTCCCAGTGCAGACAATGATTCCTCAATCCTTGGATATGAATCTCGTACAGTACAGGCATTCAATTTGCGATAGTCCACACAGAAATGTAGACTTCTATCCTTCTTCCCTACCAGCACAATGGGGGCAGCCCACGGGCTTTGATTCTCTCGAATAACACCATTCTGTAGCATCTGTGTCAGCATCCCCTTCACTTCTTGGTACATTTGCAGTGGAATTTGTCAGTATTGTTCTCTTATGGGCACGGCCTTTCCAGTTGTAATCTCATGGGTGATTGCTGTAGTGCAGCCAAAATCATCCTCATGGCGTGCAAATACGTCCTGATATCGCCCTAGTAAGGCTTCCACCTGTTTTACCTGTTGCGGTGTGAGTTCTGTTAATTCGGCCTGCATTTGTTTCAGTATGCGGCGCCCCTCCCGCAGGTGCTGGGGTTCTGCTACCGAAGACGCTTCTACAACCACTGTCCAAGGGTCTCAATGTTTCACTGTCAATTGAACGGCCTGTGGTGGTACCAGCTTTTCTGGCATGCCCAGAATTTGCGCTACTTCACTCGTGGGTGGGAGCATGAGATTGCCTTCCCCCAGATTTACACATTGCACTGGAACTGTCCCGTCGTGCACAGTAGCTAATGTCCACGCAACGAGGAGCCCTGCAGGTAGTTGCTCCATAATAGCTGGCTCTATCTGTATCTCTACTCCTTCCAGAGGGGTGCAAGCCCGGATGGGCAGTGTGAGCACGGTTTGGCCTGGTGGCAGAACAAGGTTGGCTGCGGCTGGGATGATCACTTTCCCCAGCGTCTTCCCGTCACTAGAGGTTTCCTGGGCTTGGGCCGCACGAAATAGCTGCTGAAACACTTTTCTTTGGGGAGTGTGAGGGATCCACTGTTTCAGGAACACATCTGGGGACTCAATGAGGAGGCTTCCAAATTCCTTTAGCACGTTCATCCCTGGAGTGACAGTATGCCCACTGTTGTGAATTTGGATTCTGGGCTCCCCCGGTGGCTACTGGTGGAATTGAACTGGTGTTGTCATCTTCTCTGTTCACCTGTTCCCATCAAGATGTGGGAGTCGCTATATAACCTTGCTGCTCTGTTAGTTGCTTGCCGGTCAACAATGTTATCAGAAGCCTCTCTGTGTTTGTTCCTGCTCCTAGACAACTACTAGATAAGTTGGACTCTTGTCCATGTTTGTTTTTGCATTTTTGTTCCAGTTCACAGCTGAAGTTTCGTTACTGTGTCTGGAAAGCTCTTGTGAACAGGAATTGCCACTCTGGTGTTATGAGTTAATGCCAGAGTTTTAAAGTAATTTCTGGATGGTGTTTTGATAGGGTTTTCAGCTGACCATGAAAGTGTCCTTTCTGTCTTCTGCTATGTAGTAAGTGGACCTCAAATTTGCTAAACCTATTTTCATACTACGTTTGTTATTTCATCTTGATTCACCGCCAATACATGTGGGGGGCCTCTGTCTCCTTTCGGGGTATTTCTCTAGAGGTGAGCTAGGACTAATATTTTCCTCTGCTAGCATTATTTAGTCCTCCGGCTGGTGCTGGGCATCTAGAATCAACGTAGGCATGCTACCCGGCCACTGCTAGTTGTGTGTTAGGTTTAGTTCATGGTCAGCTCAGTTCCCATCTTCCAAGAGCTAGTTCCTATATATGCTGATGCTATGTTCTCTTGCCATTGAGAACATGACAGCCCACTACCTGTGTCTCCGGCAGTCAACACCACTCCCCTCCAACCCAGGTCTTTGCCACAGATGTTGATTTGCATCCAGACCACCCTGGCGACTGGGATAGGTAATTGATTAGCAGCCATCAATTTTATCACCGGACCCCATTCAGGCCGCATCGCTTCGGGGAAATGTCATCTGAAGTATGTTTCAAGCATCGAAGTCACCTGTGAGTGTCAACCAAACAGCGGACGGCCTGACCATCCATTTCGGCCCAGACGAGGGGGCACATGGAAAATAAACTTGTGGGACTTCTGATTCTCCTTCTTGACTGCTCAGGCACCAGGCGACGTCCCCCAGCCTTGTAACCTCCTAGTTTAACGGACAGCGCTGAAAGGGCCACCCTCGTCGTACACATCCCCGCGCCAAATGTCCAGTCTCTCCGCAGTTGTAACATGTAGGGAATTCTTCTCTGCAGAATGTTCTCACTTCTCGATGAGGTTTAGGACCAGTCCTACCCCCGGGCGGGTTTAATGATGCTACTGGTTTCTTCCTTGAATTGGACAACTCTTCTCGAATATCCTGGATTTCTTTTCGCAACTCGTCCACCCATCTCGGTTAGGTGGCCATTGTCACAGAAACCTCTCCGCTCCGGACCTTCCCCACTGGGACTATCACCCCCTGGTCCTGCTTGCGTGCGCACACTTTGCTCCCGACTTCTGAAAAGGTCATGCGTGGACATACCCGCAAGTGCTCTCGCAAGGCCTGTTTCAGCAGTACGTCTCTTAAGCCTGTCACCAACTGATTCTGCAGTACTATGTAAGTCGGCCCTATGCCTATGCCCTCTTTTTTAGCAGTATGGATCTCCTGTAACCCTTTAATGTACTGTGTGACAATCTCCCCTTCCCTTTGAACACGGCAAAATAAACGTATGCGTAACTCCCCTAAGTCCGTGTGGATAGGGGTCCCCGTGTGCTTCCTCCAGTATGTGTAACACCTTGTCAAAAGTGTCCCGTTCTCGAGGGGGTCGTAGCATGATGGAATCCCTTGTGTAGGATGGGGAAGCCAGTGCAGTAGTCATGGTCGATAGCGTTTCCCTTTATCCCTCTCTGGCCTTCCCCCTCCATACAAACATGTGTACCTCTCTGAATACCTCGGTGCTGTTCCTCTGCACCATCAGGGTCTTCTCGGCACAGGACAGTTACCTCTGTACACTATTCCAAGAATAAAGAGTCACAGTCCAGTTTTGCTTCAACTTCAACATTTTTACTCAGCAACTTGTCATCCAGTTCACAGACTGTTACAGCATCGGGGTCTCTGACCCTTGCCTGTCGCTAAGCCTGCATTCGGGACAGTCCATACTATATGGTCCCACAGTGTCCTCAATGTCCAGTATTTCTGCCTTTTGTTAGGGCATTCCCTGCCATTTCACCATAGTCCTGAGAATGGCAGCCCACTCAAAAAAATGCCACATCTTGGTGCACTTTCTCCCACTTTGCTCAGCCTTCTTCTGTCCAGCAGCTGTAGTCCCACTATTACTGCACTGCTGTTTCTGTAGTTGCTGTACTCTCTGTTCTTAATTCTGGCTCCCTGGATACTACTGCTGGTCCCACTCTTCTTAGAACGATGCGGGGCACAAAATGCCCTGAGCTAGCTAGCCCTCTGTGAGCTGTATGGGCGCCCAGGCCCAACTGACCTAAAGCCGGAAGCTCTTACCAACTTATTCCCAACGCGCCCATCCTATTCTATCTATTTGCTATAATGCCCCCATCTAGTGGCCAACTAGAGATACAACTCCGCTAACACTAGTCTGTCCCGGGGCACTTACTTTCCCTATCAACAGTATATGTGCAATTGTCGGGGTCGTCACGACAATAACCCTCATTCACCAGTCATCCCAAATTAGACTATAAGCATGTGGTACCGGGTAAGAATGAGTCAGACAAAAAGCTGGTTCAATCTCAGTGCATGCTCATGCTTGTTTAAGTGTCAGCAACGATCACAGCAACTGACTTTATTTCTGGATACGCAGTACTATATCGTTTTAGAAAAAGGAATGCAATAGGCGGGTTTTAAGCAATACATATCTAGTATTCAGTCTTTCTGATTTGTCCTGATGTCTTCTGGTGAATCCTCCTTTCTTCACATTCCTGAAGTTTCAATTTCAGAAGAAATGATACTTCTTTCCTCAGACGAAAAGTAGGGCAAAGGTGAATACTGGCAGCCATTTTTAAATACAGTTACATTAGCATCTGCAAGCATGGGGAAAACTTATTGTTTCACAGTATAAGAATATATAAAAGTACAAAAAGTGTATAAAGATATATCTTTTCACCTTGACAATCCCCCCTAAACACTAAGTTTTTCCCTTAAAGAAAGATCCTTCGAGACTGTCCATGTGATGGGGAAAGGGGAGGTGGATTTCTTCATTCAGACACCTCAGAAGCTCTCCCCTTGCGAAAGGCCTCCAGGCAGCTGAACCCTCCACTAACCTCACATGGAGTTCTCCCACTGTCCCTAAACTAAATCTCTTAGCGTCATCTGAGAATAGCGGGTTTTGTCTAATTTCTTAAGGGGGACGTACTTAGGGATCTCCCCTGGATCAGTACCATCGTACTCTAGTGGGTCTACTTCTTGATTGAGAAAGGTGCCAGTCGGAATTGCTTTGGCAATAACCTTTTTATACAAGGGAATAACACAACAGAGAATTATCGATCCAATTACAAGGAGGGCAATCAGTACCAGACAAGCCTGTTGAAGGAATTCCTTGAGCCCACCCAACCAGCCGGAAAAGAAAGATGTGTCTACTCCAGCATTAGTTTTCAATTCTGTTGCTAACCCAGTTATCTTTTTAAGGGCTATCATGGTTTTTTCATTTACTCCAGAGTTCTGAGGGATATAGGTACAACATTCTTCTCCTACCATCCCACAAACTCCTCCTTTATCAGCTAAGATCATATCAAGGGCTAGTCGGTTTTGGAGGGTCATTCTAGTGTTAGGGCCCAGTTCCTCAACTATACCCTGAAAGGCATCTTGGCTAAAATTGACAAATCTTTGTTCACTGTAATATATGTAATTGATCCAATCAACATTTTTATTAATCTGCACCTGTGGGATTAAAGAAGCAAAGCCAGCATAGATCTGGTTCTGGGCTTTAAACTGGTCAGGCACCCCCCTTGGCACTCCAATGGCATCAATATATACTAGTGGATCTTCTTCATAACTCATATGGAGCTGATCAAGGCTTCTCCTCTTTCTGGTAGGTTCATCAGTAGTGTTGAGCATTCCGATACCGCAAGTATCGGGTATCGGCCGATACTTGCGGTATCGGAATTCCGATACCGGGATTCCGATACTTGCCGCGTATCGGATACCGGAATCGGAAGTTCCTAGATTCAAAATGCACAAATTCAGCCAATGAGAATGATTCCAAGTGTGGGCACATCCTGTTCAGCATGGAGGGCATGAAACTACTGGCAAGGCTGTGATTGGCTGCTGAAATGATGTCATGATGCAGTTTAAAAGTCGCTGGCGCCATTTTGCGATCACTCTGCTGTGAATTCAGTTAGTGACAGGACGCTGTTTGCTGACTGAGGGCCAGTTTAGAGATAGCGATTTGCTTCTTTGTGCTTTCCAAAGGCTAATTTAGCAACCGCTGTGTTCACCTACTATTCACCTTGCTTTTGCCTTGTAGCGCTGTTTTCACAGCGATCTGCAAGGTCTGTGTGTGTGTGAGTGCAGCCCACTCTCTAGTCTGAGTGCAGCCACATAGGCCATCCATAGCTGGTTGTATTCAGTTCAGGGAGGGTGGTTCATTGCCTCATACTGTCCTTTTTTTTTTTTTTTTCCAAGTAGTGTAGTCTGCTGCTAATTTTTAACAAAAAATCCTATTAGTGTCTTTCCACCCGTCTCCAGCTAATTTGTGGAAAAACACTAGATAGGATAACGTAGAGGAGGGTTTTTGGGCCTTGCAGCGCCGTTTACGGCTGTCTGCACGGTCTCCGTGTGACTGCAGCTCGCCCTGTAGTCTGTGAGCAGCCATAGCCTGGTTGTCTCCAGCTCAGGGTTGTTCACTGCGTCATACCGCCAAATCAATTTTCATTTTGTTTTAAGTAGTGCAGGCTGCTGCACATTTTTTCAAAAAATTCCTATTAGTGTCTTTCCACCCGTCTCCAGCTAATTTGTGGAAAAACACTACATAGGATAACGTAGAGGAGGGTTTTTGGGCCTTGCAGCGCCGTTTACGTCTGTCTGCACGGTCTCCGTGTGACTGCAGCTCTATCCGTTGTCAGTTCAGCCCCCAAAAAATAAATAAATAATAAAGTTCACCAAACACACCAGTGACACCACTTTACATTTGTGTAGGCCACATTAGCTCATATTAAAGTCTAGTCCACACTTTAGAAAATTAGTGTTTCTTATACCTGTTAGGAGGAGTTGTTCAGGAATAAGCACACAAAGCCGTTAGTACTTTTCTGCTTATCTTTATCAGTCACCCAAGATGAAGAAGGCAGGGAGTAAGGCACGTGGGCGTGGGCGCGGAGCAGGGAGGGGACGTGGGGATTCTGTGCCTGCTGCGGGCACCGGTGACTCATCAGCACCCACTTTCACCAGGGAACAGTCATTCATGCGCAGCTTTGTGTCAGAGCGCCGTACACCGCTGCTGCGTGAAGAACAAATTGAAGCCGTTGTCGGATGGATGGCAGCTAATGCATCAACTTCAATTAGTGCCACATCCTCTCAGACACAGAGCACTGGAGAGCAGCCATCTGTCTCTTCACCACCTGCCAAATTGCCCAGGCAGACAGAGAGCCCAGGGCAGGAGCCGTCTCTACTTCTGTTCTCCGAATCTCTTGGCTTGGAAACAGGGGGCCAGCCAAGCAGCATTGGAGAAATGGAAGAAGAGGCAGGGTGCAGTGATGCCCAACAGCTTTTTCTCTCTTCCTCTGAAGAGGCGGGTAGGCCAGTGGCTCTGGTCACCACATCGCAGGCCGCATCAGCTGATGATGACACTCAGGTGCCACTTACTGGTGCGTGCTCTGCTGCTGAGACTACCCAGGAGGAGCAGTTGGGGGCAGAGGGTAGTGTAGATGATGAGGTCCTTGACCCATCTTGGCGTGAGGGACAGGAAGGTGGTGGGAGCAGCTCTGAGGAAGAGATTCCCCGTACGGCCCAAAGAGGGAGAGGGAGGGGGAAGACTGCGGATCCTGCAGCCTCCGCTTTGGCACCCGTTAGGAGCATGTCTCTTCCAAAAGCCAAAAAGGGCGCTCCCAAGACTTGCAGTGCCTGGTCCTTTTTTGACACAGTTGCAGATGACATTTGCTATGTCAGATGCAAGGTGTGTCATCAAAAAGTCAAAAGAGGTCGAAATGTCAGCAACCTCAATACCTCCAACATGTGGAAACATGTGCGCACCAGGCACCCGGCGGAGTTAGAAAAACACACTGAAGAGCTAGGCCAACCAACAGCGGCAGCTACCACCTCTTCAGCTCGTGTTGCCTCTTCCTCCAGCTCACACGCAGCTGGTTCAGCTTCCTCCCAGGATCGCCGTGGAAGAACCTCTGGCCCTGTTGTCCAGAGACCCGCTGTAATTCCACCCGCAGCACCACTTTCCCAGTCATCCACACACTCCCAGCCCAGTCTACAGCCATCGGTAGTACAGGCATGGGAGAAAAGGCGGCCTTTCTCGTCAAACCACCCACGAGCACAGGCTCTGACTGCAGGCATTGCCAAACTTCTGTCACTGGAAATGCTGTCATTCAGGCTGGTGGAGACTGACAGCTTCCGTGACTTGATGTCATTGGCAGTCCCACAGTACAATGTGCCCAGCCGCTTTTACTTCAGCAGGCAAGCCGTCCCTGCCCTGCACAAGCATGTGGAGGGACACATAAAACATGCGCTACTGAACGCCGTCAGTAGCAAGGTCCACCTCACCACCGATGCGTGGACCAGTCAACATGGACAGGGGCGATACCTTTCCCTCACTGCCCATTGGGTTAATGTCGTTGAGCCGGGTACAGACCGTGCGAGTGGCGCAGGACGTGTTCTGCCAACTCCAAGGATTGCAGGAATCCATTCTGTACGCATTGACTCCTCCTCCTACACCAGTTCCTCAGAATCATCGCTGCAGGAGCCGTCACAGTCCACCTCCACATGGACCCGTGATGAACGTGTACCTGTTACGACCGACATGAGCACAGCCGTGGCCAAACGTCAACAGGCCGTCTTGAAATTAATTTTTTTGGGGAATCGTAGCCACACAGCGCAGGAGCTCTGGAATGCCATCAAGCAGGAGAGCGATGTGTGGTTTGTGCCAGCGAATCTCCAGCCAGGCATGGTAGTGTGTGATAATGGCCGAAATCTGGTGGCAGCTCTGGGCCTCGGCAACCTCACTCACATCCCATGTCTGGCACATGTGCTCAATTTGGTCGTGCAGAGCTTTTTGAGGGACTATCCGGATCTTGATGCACTGCTGCACAAGGTCCGCCTAGAGTGTGCTCACTTGCGGCGTTCCAGCACGGCAAAAGCGCGCATTGCGGCTCTGCAGCGCCGACACCGCCTGCCGGAACATCGCATCATATGTGACCTACCTACCAGGTGGAATTCCACGTTACATATGTTGGAGCGGTTGTGTGAGCAGCAGCAAGCTGTAATGGAGTACCAGCTGCTTCAGGCGCAAAGAAGTCGCAGTCAGCGCCGTACAGACTTCACAACCACAGAGTGGGCCACTATGAATGACGTCTGCCAGGTTTTGCGTCCCTTTGATTATTCCACGCGGATGGCGAGTGCAGATGTTGCACTAGTCAGCATGACTGTCCCCCTTATCTGCCTGCTTGAAAAATCACTGCAAGCGCTAAGGGATGATGTTGTGGAAGAGGTGGAGGATGAGGATTCAGCATTTCCATCATCTTCTGGACAGTCAGCGCCACGTGGTTCCTCACAAACGCGTAGGCAGGGGACAGTTTGTGAGGAGGATGAGGAGGAGTCAATGGAGGAGGAAGACATCCGTCCAGAGGAAGGAGTTACACAATTGTCCAGTACTCAGTGTGTACAGCGAGGGTGGGGTGATGACGAGCGGGCAGAGATCACGCCTCCAGCAGGGGACAGCGTTTCTTGGGCAGTTGGCAGTCTGCAGCACATGGTGGATTACATGCTGCAGTGCCTGAGAAACGACCGCCGCATCGCCCACATTCTCAACATGTCTGATTATTGGGTGTTCACCCTCCTCGATCCTCGCTACCGGGACAACGTAGAAAGCCTCATCACACCGTTGAACCGGGAGCGAAAAATGCGGGAGTACCAATACACACTGGTGAATTCCATCATCTTCTCCATTCCAACTGAGAGAAGTGCTGCTAGTGCATTCCAAAGCAGCTCAGTGCGTCCAGGCAGTGGTGGAGGCTCTGCACAAAGAGGGAGCAGAAGCAGTGCCTCTGCCCAAGGCAAGACCAGTATGGCCCAACTGTGGCACAGTTTTCTGTGCCCGCCACAAAAGTCTACACCATCACAGACGGCTCCAGTCAGCAGGAGGCAACGGTTCCGTCAGATGGTGACAGACTACATGTCTTGCCCTCTTGCTGTACTCCCAGACGGCTCTTCCCCTTTCAAGTTTTGGGTCTCAAAGCTGGATACATGGCCAGAGCTAAGCCAGTATGCATTGGAGGTGCTGTCTTGCCCTGCGGCCAGTGTATTATCGGAACGTGTCTTTAGTGCTGCAGGTGGTGTACTAACTGACCGTCGCATGCGACTATCCTCCGATAACGTTGACCGGCTTACTTTCCTGAAAATGAACAAGGCCTGGATCTCGCAGGAATTTGCCACTCCTCCTCCTGATTAAATAATTAGGTCACTGTATACGTTATCCAGGTCTCCTGTTGTGTTCATCTTTCTACCACCTGAACTTTAATTCCTGGGCTCCAACACCGCCAGTTGAGGCTCAGAAGTGCCGTCTGCACAGTCAAAACATACGACCCAGTGTTATTGGGTTTCAGTAACGTCAGCTGATCCCCAGCTGTGTAGCCGGCAATGTGTCATGCGACCGCCACGCTGACACAACAACTGAAATGTAAGGGAATCTGTCCCCCCCCCCCCAAGGCGTTTGTTACTGAAAGAGCCACCTTGTGCAGCAGTAATGCTGCACAAGGAAAAGGTAGCTATTTTTGTTTAGCTCCTTGCACACGCAGAACTTAACACTTATAAAATGTGTCCACTGATACCGTAAAACCGTCCCGGAGGTGGGACTTTCCTTCGTAATATGACGCAGCACAGCCGTCATTCCTACCCCCTTGGCGCCGTGCCCCGGCTCCTCAGCGTTGTTTGATTCCGTCCCGGAGCCTGCGCTGTTATGTTATCCCGTGACCAGGCACACTTAGCGCTGCCCGTCTTCTGGCATCATTTGGTGTCAGGATGGCTGCGCCTGTGCGGCCGTGCTGGCCGAGAGCCCGCCTCGCAGTGTCTTCTGATTTAATCCCACTGGGGGCCTGGGATCCATGGACATGCGCAGTGCATATCTGAACCTCCACCTCTCACTCATCTCCCTATGGCTTCTTCAGACTGTTCGGTGTCAGCTGGTCCCTAATAGCATGCCACGGCCGTGACACCGCACAGTCTTAAGAAGCCGTAGGGAGGGGAGTGAGAGGCGAGGATATGCACTGCGCATGGCCATGGATCCCAGGCCCCCAGTGGGATTAAATCAGAAGACACTGCGAGGCGGGCTCTCGTCCAGCGCGGCCGCACAGGCGCAGCCAGCCTGACACCAAATGATGTCAGAATATGGGCAGTGCTAAGTGTGCCTGGCCACGGGATAACATAACAGCGCAGGCTCCGGGACGGAATCAAACAACGCTGAGGAGCCGGGGCACGGCGCCGGGGGGGTAGGAATGACGGCTGTGCTGCGTCATATTACGAAGGAAAGTCCCACCTCCAGGACGGTTTCACGGTTTCAGGGGACACATTTTATAAGTGTTTAGTTCTGTGTTTGCAAGGAGCATGATGAAAAGAGCCACCTTTTCCTTTTGCATCTTTTGTGCTGCACAAGCTGGCTCTTTCAGCTACAAACGCCTTGGGGGGGGGGTTAAAGGTTCCCTTTCGACTTTCTCAGGCTTCGGCCTACATTGTGTTCCTCTGCTTTTCCACCTGTCCCTGGGCTCCAACACCGCCAGTTGCCGTCCAGAAGTGCTGTACGCACAGTCCCAACAGTCGCTCCTCTGTTATTGGGGTTCAGTAACGTCAGCTGTTCCCCAGCTGTGTGTGTGGCAATCCCTCCTACCTCCTCCTACCTCCTCCTCCTCCACCTGTCCCTGGGCTCCAACACCGCCAGTTGCCGTCCAGAAGTGCTGTACGCACAGTCAACAGTCCCTCCTCTGTTATTGGGGTTCAGTAACGTCAGCTGTTCCCCTGCTGTGTGTGTGGCAATCCCTCCTACCTCCTCCTACCTCCTCCTCCTCCACCTGTCCCTGGGCTCCAACACCGCCAGTTGCCGTCCAGAAGTGCTGTACGCACAGTCAACAGTCCCTCCTCTGTTATTGGGGTTCAGTAACGTCAGCTGTTCCCCTGCTGTGTGTGTGGCAATCCCTCCTACCTCCTCCTCCTCCACCTGTCCCTGGGCTCCAACACCGCCAGTTGCCGTCCAGAAGTGCTGTACGCACAGTCAACAGTCCCTCCTCTGTTATTGGGGTTCAGTAACGTCAGCTGTTCCCCTGCTGTGTGTGTGGCAATCCCTCCTACCTCCTCCTACCTCCTCCTCCTCCACCTGTCCCTGGGCTCCAACACCGCCAGTTGCCGTCCAGAAGTGCTGTACGCATAGTCAACAGTCCCTCCTCTGTTATTGGGGTTCAGTAACGTCAGCTGTTCCCCTGCTGTGTGTGTGGCAATCCCTCCTACCTCCTCCTCCTCCACCTGTCCCTGGGCTCCAACACCGCCAGTTGCCGTCCAGAAGTGCTGTACGCACAGTCAACAGTCCCTCCTCTGTTATTGGGGTTCAGTAACGTCAGCTGTTCCCCTGCTGTGTGTGTGGCAATCCCTCCTACCTCCTCCTACCTCCTCCTCCTCCACCTGTCCCTGGGCTCCAACACCGCCAGTTGCCGTCCAGAAGTGCTGTACGCACAGTCAACAGTCCCTCCTCTGTTATTGGGGTTCAGTAACGTCAGCTGTTCCCCTGCTGTGTGTGTGGCAATCCCTCCTACCTCCTCCTACCTCCTCCTCCTCCACCTGTCCCTGGGCTCCAACACCGCCAGTTGCCGTCCAGAAGTGCTGTACGCACAGTCAACAGTCCCTCCTCTGTTATTGGGGTTCAGTAACGTCAGCTGTTCCCCTGCTGTGTGTGTGGCAATCCCTCCTACCTCCTCCTACCTCCTCCTCCTCCACCTGTCCCTGGGCTCCAACACCGCCAGTTGCCGTCCAGAAGTGCTGTACGCACAGTCAACAGTCCCTCCTCTGTTATTGGGGTTCAGTAACGTCAGCTGTTCCCCTGCTGTGTGTGTGGCAATCCCTCCTACCTCCTCCTACCTCCTCCTCCTCCACCTGTCCCTGGGCTCCAACACCGCCAGTTGCCGTCCAGAAGTGCTGTACGCACAGTCAACAGTCCCTCCTCTGTTATTGGGGTTCAGTAACGTCAGCTGTTCCCCTGCTGTGTGTGTGGCAATCCCTCCTACCTCCTCCTACCTCCTCCTCCTCCACCTGTCCCTGGGCTCCAACACCGCCAGTTGCCGTCCAGAAGTGCTGTACGCACAGTCAACAGTCCCTCCTCTGTTATTGGGGTTCAGTAACGTCAGCTGTTCCCCTGCTGTGTGTCATGATTCCCCAATGGCATGGGAACATCAGAAACACAAAAATAAAAGACTAGCTCTCGGGTGATGGAAACTCAAGCTGACCGTGACCTAAATCTACCACACAACTAACAGTAGCCAGGAAGCATTCCTACGGCTGCCTAGATGCCATGCGCCAGCCGGAGAACTAACTACGCCTGGAAGAGGAAGGAACAGACCTGGCTTACCTCTAGAGAAATTCCCCAAAGATGATAGTAGCCCTCACGTATATTAACGGTGAGTTCAGAGGAAAAGACATACACAGTATGAAGGTAGATTTAGCAAAGCAAGGTCCACTTACTAGATAGAGGAAGGATACAAAAGAGGACTTCACGGTCAGCTGAAAAACCCTTTCAAAAACCCATCCTGAAATTACTTTAAGACTCCTGTGTCAACTCATGACACAGGAGTGGCAATTTCAGTCCACAAGAGCTTCCAGTAACAGGAAATGACAAAACTGTAAACTGGACAAGAAAAACAAAACAATAAGGACAAGAGTCCACTTAGCTGATCAGCAGACTAGTAGCAGGAACATGCAACTGAAAGACTCAGGTTACAATGATGACCGGCAAGGAAGTGACTGGAGAGCAAGGCTAAATAGGGAACTCCCAAAACTGATGGAAGCAGGTGAGCTGAGGCAGAAAAGCACACACAAGTCTCCAGTACCACCAGCCACCACCAGGGGAGCCAAAAAGCGGATCACAACAGTACCCCCTCCTTAAGGAGGGGGCACCGAACCCTCACAAGAACCGCCAGGGCGACCTGGATGAGCCCTATGAAAGGCACGAACCAAATCCGAGGCATGAACATCAGAGGCAGTTACCCAAGAATTATCTTCCTGACCATAGCCCTTCCATTTAACCAGGTACTGGAGTCTCCGCCTGGAAATACGGGAGTCCAAGATCTTCTCTATAACGTACTCCAATTCACCCTCAACCAGCACAGGAGCAGGAGGCCCAGCAGAAGGAACCACCGGCACCTCGTATCTCCGCAACAACGACCGATGGAACACATTATGGATAGCGAAAGATGCCGGAAGGTCCAAACGAAAGGAAACAGGGTTAATAATCTCCAAAATCCTATAGGGACCGATGAACCGAGGCTTAAATTTAGGAGAAGAAACCCTCATTGGGACAAAACGGGAAGACAACCACACCAAGTCCCCAACACGAAGGCGAGGACCAACCCGACGCTGGCGGTTAGCAAACCGCTGAGTCCTCTCCTGGGACAAATTCAAATTGTCCACCACTTGTTCCCAAATCCGATACAACCGATCCACCACAGCATCTACTCCAGGACAATCCGAAGACTCCACCTGACCAGAAGAAAAACGGGGATGAAACCCCGAATTGCAAAAGAAAGGGGAAACCAAAGTGGCAGAACTGGCCCGATTATTAAGAGCAAACTCCGCCACCGGCAAAAAGGCAACCCAATCATCCTGATCCGCAGACACAAAACACCTCAAATACGTCTCCAAAGTTTGATTAGTTCGCTCCGTCTGGCCATTAGTCTGAGGATGGAAGGCAGACGAAAAAGACAAATCAATGCCCAACCTGGCACAGAATGCCCGCCAAAATCTAGAAACGAACTGGGTACCCCTATCAGAAACGATATTTTCAGGAATACCATGCAAGCGAACCACATTTTGAAAAAACAAAGGAACCAACTCAGACGAGGAAGGCAACTTCGGCAATGGCACCAAATGAACCATCTTAGAAAAACGGTCACACACCACCCAGATAACAGACATCCTCTGAGAGACAGGAAGATCAGAAATAAAGTCCATCGAGATGTGCGTCCAAGGCCTCTTCGGAATAGGCAAGGGCAACAACAACCCGCTAGCCCTAGAACAACAAGGCTTGGCCCGAGCACACACATCACAAGACTGCACAAAAACACGCACATCACGAGACAGAGATGGCCACCAGAAGGATCTAGCCACCAAATCCCTGGTACCAAAAATTCCAGGATGACCCGCCAGCGTAGAAGAATGAACCTCCGAGATGACTCTACTGGTCCAATCATTAGGAACAAACAGTCTACCAGGTGGACAG